>NC_056741.1:1964056200-1964076192 GCF_019279795.1 Protopterus annectens | reverse complement strand
TTGAATGTTAAGGCATCTAGAAACCTTTTTGAAAATGAGAAGATTAAAGATTTATATATAAATAAACACAGAATATACATAATATATGTATAATATTTTCATATAGGATGATGCATTGTGATTTTTATTATTCTTTTCTGTTTTCATGCTTACACTTTTATGCCTTTATTATTGGCACAGACAATATTTTGTGACGCTCATGCATATATTTACCTGATACTTTGTAGTTTCTATGCATTGCCCTTTTTATATATTGGCTAAGTGATTCATATATTGGCTTAGTGATTCTTATTTTATTTTTTCATAGACAGTATTTTTATATTAATATAAGAGCTTTGTATGTTGCCTTTCTACATTGTATGAATTGGCTGCTTGTGTAAGCATTTTACTTCACCTTGTTGATAGTCATCTTAATTGCTAGTAATTTTATTAATTGTATTACTGATTCTGCTTTCCCGCCTTTTGAAGTATATATTCAATGATTTACAGCATTAATGTGTTGAGCCTGATGAAGCCTGAATAGGTGAAAGCGCTAACTCGTCTTTACAATAAATCTTTTTAACTATTTTGGAGAGTTTGGATACTGTTTTATTACAAGCTGAACAGCTTTTGACATCCATTGCAGAATTGATTGATCTCCACCTGCTGTGTTCCACTTCTCCGACTTTGCCATTTTACCCTTTCATTTTATTCTATTTCAGTGTCAGGAGAAGTGGTTTACTCCACATTTTGCTATATCCTTTGATTTTTTTTTTTTACTATACTAGCAATGTTAAGGGCAGATGCCAGTGTTTTTTGGTGATACTGGATGTGGCATCCCCCCCATGATTGATTAGAGCTTTCACCCTTGCTAAGACCTCATTTAAAATCTGATGTTGATACTTCAGCAACTGTTTGGAATCTATTTACAATGCTGGGACCTTGTTTATGAGACAGAGTGGTCTTTGAGCTGATAGCCTTGCTAGGACTTTTTCTGGCTTGATGAGGTGTATTCTGAGTCACTAGCTTTGTTGGAGACCTTGTTTAGGGATTTGCTGCAGCGTCTTTGGATCCCATCACTTTGCTTGGACATAGTTTATGGGTCTGATGGCAGGGGCTTCTGAGATGATCTTGTATGCTGTTAATCCATAAAGCTCCAGCTGCTCATTTGGAGACAGGTTCTGAACAAAGTGTTTCCTCCGTGCCAACCTCTGGCTTAGTCAGTTCATCTCTGTGCAGCTCTAGCATTTGTTTAGGGAGTAAGCGTCATCAAGCAAACCAGCTTTGCAGATTCAGACTTTGACTTTACATTTTATTCTTTCAAAGTATCTGATGAGAATTTGCTCATACTAAGGAGCCATTCTACTCCACTCTTATGTTTTGAGTTCTGCAGAGCAGCCACTTTCTCTTTTCTCACAGTGCTGCTTAGAGCAATCTCAGGTTTAGTTCTGTACATCTATAAGAATTCTAGTTTTAAAAAAGACTATGAAGAGAGAGCCATCCTTTGCCTAACAGTTATTCTAGAGTTCCTGCCTCCCTTTACGGTTTCTTTTCATGCCTTTGTGGTGGTACTGATTGTCCCTTCAGTGAGAAGCATGATCTCCTATCCTTGTGTACTGAAGTCTTTCTTCCTCTGCCATGGTCTACATCTGCTTTGCCTTCTTTATTTGAAGACCCTCCCCCATCTATTCCATTTCTCTCTGTTATTTGTGTAGGCATGTATTTATATGTCCCTAGGTGGATAGTCCTGTCTTCCACAGTGCAGTTCCATAAAGGTAGTATCCCCAATCTTTTTATTAATCCCTGTGTGATACCCTCCTGCCACAGTCATTCAGCCACCTCCATGGTGATCTTCGTGTTTTACTATTGCAGTCATCACATTTGGGTTATATGCTTGCAGTAGCCTGCAGTCGGCCTGATTATCACAGTCTTGGGTCCTGCGTCGATTGCTGTCTCATCTTCCGTGATGTTAGCTAGTCAGGGGTATAAAGCATGCAGCCGATGCCATTACATCAGTCTTTCTTGCCGTGCGGTGCCCGAAGCAGAAGCAATTCGCAAGTGGTGGTCGGCCAACTCCTAAATATTTCGTTTTTGAATTTCAGAACCGCTTCAACTAAAACTAAGTACCACTTTGGGGAAACTTTTTCTTGCTCTAAATCGATGTCAGTAAAAGTCAATAATTGTATTTCTTGTGGAAAGCAAATACCTCATAAAGATTTTCATCCATACTGTATTCCTTGCCTAGGCCCTGATCACAGTGTACCTCACTGTCGGTTTTGTGCCCTATTTAAACAACGAACTATTCGTCGTTGGTATATTTACGCTTCTAAATATTTTGGTACTTGGTTCAGTTATCCAGATATGTCTTCGGTAAGCCATCCGACTTCCGACATTCCTAAAAAACGCAAAGATAAAGACAGAGACACAGGCCACCTAGGTCCAAAGCCAACACTTCTCCTAAGCCAGTCGCCAGTTCGCCGGTACTCGGTGAGGTGCTTTCGCAGCCCCTGCTACCAGCTACTTCTGATTCGCAGGCCTCTACTGAGACCCATTCGGAGTCCAGTATGCGGCGAGATGCGTTAACCGTGGAACCTGCGGATGTCTCTACCTTAGATGGGTCCGGATGGTGCAGGCACTGGCTTCTGAGGGTGTATTCAGGCCTACTGACTTGTATATTAAACTGATGCCATCTTCTTCTTCAAGGCCTAAAACTCGAACCATGCCTAGAAAACTGACACCCAGACCGCATGGTCAGGCCTCTATGCCTAAAAAAACAAATGATAAGAATGGCAGAAGACCTTATTACTTAAATCAGGGGAAGCCAACCTTCCCCCTCTAAGAGACTTGGGACTGAATTTGCTTATGATACTGTTGACCAGGATTCTGAAATTTCTGTCTCCTCTGAGGACCAGGATTTACCCTTATCTTCCTATGAGGATTCTGATGCAGAGGACTCTATTCCCTCTGCTTCTCCCCCAGAGGATTTTTCTTTTGGTGAAACCTTGCATACTGTTAGGGAGCATTTTCACTGGGAAAGCCAGGATTACTCTGATTCTAAAAAGAGGCATAGAGATTTCTTACTCCTGCCCAAACACAGGCCTTTAGCTATCCCTTCTGGGCTGGACATTGTTGGCGATGCCTTTTCGGAATCTAGCTTGGCCCCTGATTCTTTACCTCCTGCTCCCAAAAAACCTGATAGATATTACAGGGTTCCTGATTCTCACAAATTCCTTTTTAAAAATCCTACTGTGGATCCTGAGACCATTTCACAGGGACCCAAGGGCATTAAGGCTACTACTGCCAAAAATCCTACCCCGTCTTAAAGAGATTCCAGGGCCCTGGATAGATGGAGTAAGAAGGTGTACACTTCTGCAACCTTGGCCATTAGGGCCTTAAACTGCCAGTTTCATATGTTAAAGTATCAGCAACATATTATTGGATTGCTTAAACAGAAAATGATGTTGATTCCTGATTGGACTGAAAATAAGGGTTTACAGGATTTAATGCATTCTGCTGAACAGTTTGGAAAACATACTTTGCAATGTGGTTTTGACTCACTAGAGGCATCTTGCAGGGCTGCTGTCACTGGGTCTGTACTTAGAAAGGCATGCTTGACTTAAGGAGCAATCCTTGCCAGATCATGTTAAAGCTAAATTACTGGCTGCTGCCTTAAATCAGGACCACCTGTTTGGCAACAAAGCAGAAGCTGTTCTTAAAAAGATGGAGGAAAAAGCTAAATCTATGCAAACTGTTAAAGATTTTCTACAAGTACAGCCTCCAAGATTTTAGTAGGCATTGGCCCTCTAAGAATTAGTCCTTTCCTGCCTCTTCCAGGCCTTCTCAGTCCAAACCCAGAACCAGCAGAACACCCAGGCTTCAGTCCCAGGGTGCGCACAGGACTAAGCAGTGAGGGGCTCCCATTTCCAAATCAGGGAGTAGCAAGACCCCCCCCCCATGGTAAACTGTTTCAATGACTTAACTTTAAAACTTCCAAGCACTTCTCAACTGACTGCTCCTTTAGGGGGAAAGATTGCTCTGCAGGCAAAAAACTGGGAACTCGTCAACCAGGACAAATGGGTTTTAAATATAGTTTCCCAAGGATACCGATTTCAATTCCATGCGTTGCCGACCCCAAACGGTTGACCAGATATACCCCCAAATCAATGGGCAGAGGCTCAAAAGCAAGTACTCTGTCTCTTAAGTATAAAGGCTATTCAAACTGTACCAGAAGAGGAATAGGGACAAGGTTTTTACTCAAGACTTTTACTGGTACCCAGAAAAGACTACTCATGGTGCCCTATCCTGGACCTATCTACATTAAACACCGTTTTGGTGATTCAAGATGCTAACTCTTCACCAGTTGCTTCCTATGCTAGGCAAATGTGCCTCGTTGGCAAGACTTGATTTAAAGGAAGCCTACTTGCATATCCCAGTCAGGGAATCTTGCAGAAGATACCTACGTTTCAAAGCAGGCTACTTGCACTATCACAGTTCTCTACACTGCTCCTTTGGCTTATCTACTGTGCCCATGGTATTCAATATAAAACCAGAGCTGGCTTTGTCACTGCAGTCTTGCAGGGCCTTATAGCTGGTCCTAATGCTATATAAATTCCTTCTCCCATTCTTAGCTTTGGGAATCTACCCAAATGTGATGACTGCAACAGTGCAACATGATGAACATAGTACAGTTGCGTACACTTACCATAAATGTAGATGTTCGAGTGTATTCACTGTTGTAGTCCTGGTTACCCTCCCTCCAGCTCCCTGACTTCTTTTGACTATACCTCTACTCTCCTTTACTATGCTTAAAAGCTTTTTGGTTTATTTGCTTTTTTGTTGGAGATATAACCTTGTGTGTGTGTGTATATATATATATATATATATCTGTGTGCAAGCTGGAGAAGTTGTTCGACCGCAACTGAGCTACAAAATATAAGTATCTTTTGATTATTTTTACAGATTATTGTTTTTATAATTTAATATATATAAAGCACTTTGTCTATTCAGAATCTTCACAAATCCTTATCTGTTTAAAAACTTTCATTTGACTCTGTAGTGCTTTTATTTTGGCTTTGCAGTTGCCCGCCCCTACTGTGACACACCTCCCAGTCTAGTGTCATTAGCTCATTCTTCTTAATACAGAGAGAACATTTGATAAGGACTTCTGTTCCTCCTTTTTCCCTTTTCAAAAAGTAAAACAAAACTTTTTTTTTTCTTTTCGCCTGAACCTTCTTGTGTTCTGACTGTCCTTCTCAAACATATTGGAAATATACAGTATATTTCAGAGCATTTGTTATAACTGTATTTGCTATAACTGATTTAAGTATTTTTTTCTGGCTTTTTGAATATTTACTGCTTAGCGACTGCATCTTAGCCTGTTTATACAGCTCTGCATTCTGTTTAAACTGTTTTTGTGTTGATTAACTGTTTTGCACTCTTAAAAAGTTATTTGTTGCTTAATTTTACCTGTAGGCTAACACACTCAAGTGTGCTAGCCGCTTAAAAGCATTTATAGCATTTACTGTCTGTTTTTTTCCTTGTCTCTGTAAAAAAAAAATTCCCACCTTACTGAACTAGAGTAGTCCAGTTGCTGATCCCTGGGCTTTGTTTTTAGTTCCTGTTACTGATCCATTGCCTTATTAGGAAGGAGGGAAGTTTCTTTGCTTACCAGTGGGAGTGGGAAGCACTGAGCAGCCTTTTTGTCCGAATTGGTGAAGTTTCAGCCAGAAACTAGTAGTCCATTGGTCGTTTTGGGCCAATTCCTAGTTCCTTTCAGCCCCCTGCTATAAAACACGCTAAACACGTGTTTTCCAGCTTGTACCAACTCAGCACAGATCCTCGTGGTGGCCTGCAGAGTGATCCAAGCAGCAGAGAGCTAAAAGAGTGACTTTCTACCAGATATAAGTATTTTTTGTGGCTTTCCCACTGTTATTAAGCTAGCGACTGCATTTCGCCTGTTTTACTGCTACTTTAAGTGATTTCTGCATTTTACACTGTTTATTGCACTTTAAGTTACTAATTGTTGCAAATTGTTTCTGTAGGCTACACACTAAAGTGCGCTAGCTGATTTACAGCATTTATAGCACTTACTGTCTGTTTTTTCCTTATCTCTGTAATAAAACAAAAAAATCTCTTGTTTTCCCGCCTTACTGAACTAGAGTAGTCCAGTTTCAGAGTTGCTGATCCCTGGGCTTTGTTTTAGTTCCTGTTACTGATCCATTGCCTTATTAGGAAGGAGGGAAGTTTCTTTGCTTACCAGTGGGAGTGGGAAGCACTGAGCCCTTTTGTCCGATTTGGTGAAGTTTCAGCCAGAAACTAGTAGTCCATTGGTCGTTTTGGGCCAATTCCTAGCTCCTTCAGCCCCTGCTATAAAACACGCTAAACGCGTTAGCTGGAGTTGCCACTGTTGCACACAAGAGCAGCGGGTTAAACAAGGTTAAACTATTCGGCCATCTAAATTCCACTCTTCAAATTTTCCTTAGAACTACCTTCCTCGAGCTGTACTGCTGATCTAACCAGCATATCCTATAACTGAAAAGTTCATCTCTACTTGATTCCCAAGTAGACTATTCTCTATCTGTAAAGCCTAGCACTTACTCCTACAGTACTTGCACCTTGATAAAGCACTCTTATTATAGATAGTACCCCACCAGCCTAAAACCCACTTCCCCCGGAGTCCTTTGATAGTCTCTTTATCTACTACTTCTAGTATGTCGAGGGATCAGTTGCTAGTGTCCTCTCCAGCTCAACTAGTGAACCTGGGAATATTGAGGCAATTGCCTTATGTGCATAGACAATCCTCTCCTTCTCCCACAAAACACAAATACATGCGAGAGATGCAACTATACGGCCAAACTGGAGGCTGAGCTCTCTCAACATAGGACTGGCAAGACCAGACAGGAGGAGAAGGTAACCACACACAATACATACCCAGTCACACATGGTACCATCACAACTTCAAATCATACACATACTCACACAAAGACATACTCGGAGGCTCTGATCAAAAATTTACCAAAACAGCAGAGGCCACCAAAGCAGACACCCAAACAACTACCACCTCACGACCCAACACATGCAACACATAGACCACACAGTCAGAGTGTCAAACAGTCACAGCCCTTAAGGCCAAACAAAATGCCAGACACACTTGTCATTGGTGATTCCATAGTCAGACACACTGACGTCCCACTCACCAGACTGAGTAAGGAGAAGGTCACAGTAAGCTGCCTGTCGGGCGCTAGAATCCACCACATAACGCAAGCACTCAGGTCTCTCAACAGCAGGTACAAGTGCGACTCAGTCATTGTCCACGCTGGTGTCAGCGACCTGAGACGTACCTCCTTGGACTACATGAAAAGGGACATCGAGGAGCTCTCTGATTATGTAGCCCAGGCAGGTATGACCCTGACCTTGAGCAGTATCCTACCTTCACCTAGAATGATGCCACAATACAGTGATAAGATGATCAGCTTTAATAATTGGCTTAAATTCTGGTGTCATTCAAAGGGGATCCAATGTCTGTCTGCCTGGGATGACATGCTGGACAAGCCACGCTGCTTCGTAAGGGACGGCTTGCACCTGTCACCCCTGGGCTTCCGGATATTGGCAAAGGCACTTGCCACCCCCATAGTGCCTTTTTAGGCAAGGCTCAAATTCTAAACCTACCACACTAGAACACCAAAAAGGAAAAAAACTAAGGGTAATGCTGCTCAATGGCAGAAGTCTCAGTCTCAAGATGCACGACTCGAGGCCCTTCTCAATATGGAGAACATCGATGTCTGTGCTGTGACAGAAACCTGGTTCAAGGCTCCTGAGAGCACCCCAGCACTAACAGGTTTCACCTCATATCATGCGTTCCGGCCCCAAAATCCAGACAACACCAAGAAAGGAGGGTGTCCATATTCATAAAGGACACCCACACCTCAAGGTTGGTGGCAACGACGATGCATCGGAGACCATCCAGGTGCAATTAACCATAGGCAAGACTGCTCTGCAATTTGTAGCATGTTACAGGCCACCCTCTCAAACTCAGGAACCTCACATGGCCTTCCTGAAAACATTGGAGGGGATAAATGTATCTCCAAACACCATCATACTAGGTGACTTCAACTACCCTAATATAGACTGGGAACACTACTCAAGCCCGAACACTCTAACCCAAAGATTCCTGGAGTTCATAAACTCAAATGCCATGGAACAACTAGTCACCATCCCCACAAGAGGAGAAAACATACTTGATCTCATCATCACGGGATCAAAATGTTCAACACCGGAAGTATACCCCTCACTGGTGAGATCAGATCATAAACTAATCTCGCTGGAGGTCCTCATCCCGCCCCCACCTGAAACAAAAAAGACCACAGTGAAAAACTTCTCAAAAGCCGATTTCACACTTCTAAAAACTAGTGTGGTCTCCTTTAAGGCCCCTGAGCCAGTGGTAAACATTACTCAAACCGCTGAATCACTTACATATGCCTTCTACCAGCACCTACAGGACTGCATGGATCAGGCAATCCCAAACAAAACTAAGACTCTCTGTACCAAAGGCAAGCGTCCAGTCTGGTGGACCCCAGTCATAAACAAGCTCTACAACAAAGGAGGAAGCTACTACAAGATAGAGCAAAATCCTTGAAAGGTAAGACACCTTTGATCATTATAAGTAAAAACTAAGAGCTCTCATAAAATCATCCAAGGCAAATTTTGAGAGAAAAATCGCCAAGGACTCTAAAGACAATCATAAGGCCTTCTTTAGCTATGTTAGAAACCTAGGAGGACACTCCCAGATATGCTCAGAATTAGTTCAAAATGATGTGAAAATTACTGAACCTACACACATTGCTAACATACTGGCTGACAGGTTCAGTGCAAACTTCTCCCCCCCCAAAAGGAGAGATATCTATTCCAGAGGATTGTAGCCCCCAAACATCTCCAATGCCCAGGTGAGAACTGCCCTCACTAAGGCAAAAACACAGCATCCATGGGACGGATGGTGTCCCCGGCTGTGTGCTTCATGAACTCAACGAGGAATTAAACCCACAGTTAGGACAGCTGTTTAATCTTAGCCTCACCTCAGGATACGCACTCAAGGAGTGGCGCACGGCGACTGTGGTCCCACTTCATAAGGGCGGTGCCTCCACAGACCCTGGAAATTACCGCCGTTAGCTTGACAAGCCTTATCTGCAAAGCCATGGAGAGGATCATAATGGAACTCATAAATAAAGACATAGGGAACTTGCAGACTTTGGATCCAACCCAGTTTGGCTTTGTCAAAGGCAGATCCTGCCTCTTAAACTTGGTTGACTTTTTCGAGACAGTCACCAAGGCCATTGATGAGGGAAAGGCAGTCCATACAGCCTACCTCGACCTGGCAAAGGCCTTCGACACAATACCCCACTCAGGTATCATCGAAAAACTCATCAGCTTGAATGTAAACCCATACATCACAAGATGGGTTGCAAACTGGCTAAGTGACAGAACCCACAGGGTCAGAGTTGCTGGAGCCATGTCAGACTCAAAGCCTGTCACAAGTGGTGTCCCACAGGGCTCAGTCCTGGGTCCACTCTTGTTCGGCATCTACTTTTCTGAAGTACAAGCAAACACAGGAGGGTTATGGCTGACAAAGTTTGCAGATGACTGCAAACTGGGCTATAGTCGAAAACACATCTGACACAGATATCCTCCAGAAGGGCCTCACAGAAACGGATAACTGGTGCCAGAGCCATGGCCTGAAGTTAAACGCCAAAAAGTGCATAGTCATACCCTTCGGGAAAAACAAGGTTACCCCTAGCTACCATATAGGTGGCAATCCACTGAGCACAGAAAAAGTCATCAGGGATCTGGGGACCCAAGTTGACAGTAGCCTTCGCTTGACACTCATGTTGCTAAAGTAGTTAGGAAAACCTTCTATATCGCCCACTTGATCATGAAGGGATTCACATCTAGATCAAGGGAGGTCATCGTCCCCTGTACTCATCACTCATTAGACCTATGATTGAGTACAATGCCCCGTTTGGAATGTATCTGACCAGACACCTGCTGCAGCTTGAAAGGCCTCAAAAGTTCCTCACCAAAAGGATAAAGGGTCTCAAAAATATGTCTTATGCTGCCCGACTGAAAGAACTCCAGCTCTATTCAGTCTCATACCGCTTGCTCAGAGGTGACCTGTGCATGACATATAAGGCCATGTCAAACCCAGATTTGATGAATATGCTTCACCTCAAAAAATCTAGATCCCTCAGAACCACAAGGGCAGGAGACTTAAACCTTGACACGGTTATAAATAGAACGTGCTGGAGGGACAGATTCATCACCCAGAGACTCCCTATGCTGTGGAACAAAATCCCGGTACATGTGAGGCAGAGCACCTCGCTGGCCTTGTTCAAGAGGAATCTTGACCAATGGATGGGAGATCGCAGATATACCCCAGGGATTACTTCAGTGTCACTGCTTGACAGAGGCACAGAAAATGATAGGCATAGTTTTTATTCAAACTAAAGGGGTGGCGAAAGCCACATAACTATGGGCTAGGCTTGTAAATGCCCTTGGGCAGATAGCCTAGTATGAACCTATGAACCTATGAACCTATATATGTGTGTGTGTGTGTGTGTATATATATATATATATATATATATATATATATATATATATATATATATATATATATATATATTTATTTATTTATTTATTTATTTATTTTTAAATTGCTTCCCATTAGGGGGACACCTGAGATCTGGGGCAAGAAAAACTGATGTAATGGCGTCGGCTGCATGCTTTATACCCCTGACTTCCTGACATTATGGAAGATGAGACAGCAACCGACGCAGGACCCAAGACTTTCATAATCAGGCCGACTGAGGGCTACTGCAAGCAGATAACCCAAATGTGATGACTGCAACAGTGAATACACTCTAACATCTCCATTTATGGTAAGTGTACACAACTGTACTTTTCCTATTCTGTCTACTGTTCAGACATACTGTAGCCCTTTTGTTATGAGCCTTGTGCACCATGGCCTTTTTGCTCCAGTCTGGCAGATTGTGGACTTTTCGGGGAGAATTTCTAGCTCTTCTGTCTAATGTACTGCTACGGATATTTGTTGACTTTGCATGTACATTTTCATCTGCTTATGAAGTTGCCAGCAGGCCAGCTTGTGGTCATTCCATCTCCTGACAGGCATCCAGCTGTTGGGTGTTTTTACTTAGACTCAAGGCCCATGCCATCTTTTGAATGCCATTTGTTCTTACTAGCCTCTTATTTACAGCATTCCTTGGTACCATAGACACTTTCTCAGTCATCCTGGGTCATTTTTATAGCTTCCTACTTTTCCCTTGGGTGTTTGAAATGGATCCCTATTAAATTATTGACGATTCAAAGTTCGAATGTCATATGGTTGACACCATATAATCGAACTTTGAAAAGTTCGAAGATGAAAGGCTACTGCTTTGTACGTGCAGAATGGGGAAATTTCCCTTTTCTGCATTGAAGTGCAGTCTCGGAGTTGGTATATTTAAGTTGGGGGGTGTTGGGGGGCTTGCCCCCCTGCTCAGAGTGTTAAGCTAAGTTTTTGTTTTCCTTTCGTAACGTTTTTATTATATATTCGAAGATTCAATTTTCACTCATATGTTGTTGAGCATATGAGGTTCGAAATTTTTATGCTTCGAATATATAATATAGAGCCGTCTCAAATAACTGGCTTCTCAGACTGCTAATCCTTTTTTTTTTTCCTGTGGTCTAGCTTCTCCCTTCTGACTGTCTTACAGCTGTACCTTGCTATCATGTATATCCTCACCCCACATACGCACTCGCTTCCTCCTTGTATGGTTTGGTAGCCAATTGCTGTTCAGTCCTTTTTAATGCAGTATCTTGTGGTGGATACAATTCTGTTACATGTATTCTCAAAACTTCCCTGTTTGATCCAGATGACTTTTCCTGCTTTGAGATCTCAGAAACTTTTGCCCTTTGGAAAGGTGTTTAATTTCAACCCATGGTGTAGGTTCTCCCTCCTGGTGATGGTTAGTTGTTACAAAATCCCTAAGCCACTTCCCCGTGCCTACATCCATGGTTATTTAATTATTAGCATTGTCTGTTTTTGTTGGTTGCATCACCCTTACCTGTAGCTATGCAAGTCTTCACAGTTTTCAGGTTTCTTTTAAGAAGCTGTAACTTTGGTCTACTTGTTCCCTAAACCGTTTTTTAGTGTCATGCAAATTAAGCCTCCCAGAGCTAAGGAGCTGCTGTTGAAGCTTTGTAGTTACTTTCTAGATTTAAAGCAGAACTGTAAGTGTTGATATACCTTTTGTTGCCATGTGTCAGTATATCCCTGTGATTTAATGATTTTGTGGTTGTAGTCACTAAATGGACAACTTCTGCAGCTTAGGTTACCCAACTACGAGGTTGTGTCAGGTGAATGGTAACCAATGTGCTGTTGAGGATTTTTATTCTTTTAATTTTGTGATAAAGGTGAATTTTTATGCTCTCTCTGGGGTAGCAACAAGTTTTTCATTAGAGTGCTGTGTCCAGAAGTCTGCCCTTTTTAGGGCAGTCCCCTCTGGAGCTTCGCTGCCTAATGATCAATTCACTTTGAACTCTGTCCTACAGGTGAAGGATGTAAAACTGCCAAAATCAAATAAAAAAGTTACAGACTTATAATGATAGATCTGCACTGGTAGTGTCATATCCTTCGCCATTCGTTCTGTCCTTTCCCCAGCCTTTAGGTTTAAAGGAGGTTTTTATATTTTATTTTGTCTGCTTTCCCCAATTTCCTTTTCTGTTGCTCTTATTCTGCGGACTTTAGAGGTCTAGAGATGGGTCCACAGGCACTGTACACTCTATTAAGAGGAGGAGCTAAGGTTGAGTGGGAAAGTTTTATGAGCCAGGCTAATTATGTGCCAATCTCTGTTTTGCAGGTGAAGGACTTGAAATTAACAATACAGATTGGTTGTTATGGTAAGTATGTAACTTTTAATTTCTCTCACCTGAACAACCTTGCAGATCACTTGATGCAGTGTATGGGTTCCCTTCTGTAGCCAAATCTGGCTACTCTAAGGCTGACAGCTTGGGTTATCTTATCCTGATTCCAGTTGGACACAAGTTTTCTTAGGATATGCTAAATAATAATAATAATGAGACTAGTAAACCTTCCAAAAGAAAACCATACTAGCCAAATGGAAAATATTCACTTTCTAGTGCCAGTCCAGGGACTTTGATCCAAAGTGGCACTGGTTTTGGAACGTCTTTCAGGCTTTACAAATCAGGTTTAGTTTATATCTCCTTAAAAGTGGAACCTTTCTTCCTATAGATTCCTTCTTTCCACCAGACCTTTGATTAAGTAGTTCCTCAAAAGGGTCATTTACCTTGGACTTCTAAGGAGAAGGATTGCTATATCATGAGAATCTGAGCTGTTTCTCAGATAAAATTACCCCAGCCCCTTCTGAACTAGCTTACTTTATCCTGTCACTAATATGTCTTGGAAGATGCTATTTTGTCTGCTACCTATGCTAGAAGGATTTCTGAGTTACAAGCCTTGCTGTGCAAAAAAAAAAAAAACATTCCTGGTCTTTCATTAGGGCAGGGTATCTGTATAGCAACCTCACTTTCATGCCTAACATGTTATCTGTAATGACACTTAACCAACTTGTCACATCCGAAAAGAAGGGATTATGCTTGTAGACTTTGAGCTACTCATTTCATCCTTTTTCTAAAATTGATTATTCAGGATTTCTGTTTGATTGGAGTGATGTCCTTCCGTAGCACTGCTGTAGTATTCCATACCTCTGGAAATATCCTGCCAAGGATAGCCCAACATTCAGCCAATATACCAAAGTTTTTATTACCTAGAAAGTGTCATACACCAGCCATATGCTCCTCATGTCAGCGTAGTACATAATTATTAACATTTGTTTGCCAGGATAGTCCGACTGGACAACAAATGTCCGTTTTCAGCGGAGGCCTGGGGAGAAAAACTCCATAAGTTTATAGAATGAAGAAAAATGTACAAAAGAGACATTACAGAGTAGTAGCATACAGATTGTAGACTTTACTGCCGTTAGTATACAATAAGAGAATATTCCCCCTTTTGGTTGAAAATACAAGTGTACAGAATATAAAATGAGAGTAGATAACCTGGTAGAGCATTGCAAGATATTTCACAATTGAATAAGAGTATATAAATGTTTAAGTTTTCCATGTATATTATATTTTTGTATATAGCTATGTTTAATTCCATTGAGTACATTATATTTTTTCTTATCCATTGTATTCATGACATTGTTTTGCTCTGTATTATTGTAAACTTGTCTCTACTTGCATGTCTGTTTGGGGCTTTTCCCCTCAGGCCTCGACTGAAAAAGGGTAAATTCTTACCCAGCTGGACCAACCCGGTTAACAAATGGAAAATAAATAAATATAATATATACATTCAAGTAAATATACATGTAAGAGTATACATACATATATATGCATACACATAATATACATATATACACACACACATACACATGCGTACATGTGTGTGTGTGTGTGTGTGTGTATATATATATATATATGTATATATATATATGTATATGTATATATATATATATATATATATATATGTATGTATACACACACACACACACACACACGTACATACACATGTATAGGTTATTGCTCACACATGGATGGGTGTAGTTAGATGGTGTTGTTTGTGTTGTCCAGGACAGATGGGGTGTAGAAATAGTAAGTGGATGAGGCTTCATGGGGGTCAATTACAGTTGCATAGATGGTTGGTGAAGAGGTATGTTTTAAGTAGCCTTTTGAAGGAGGGTGTGGAGTTTTGTAGTCTGAGGTCAGGGGGACGGTTGTTCCATATTTTTGCTATTTCATGGGCAAATAGTGATTCCCCGGAATAGTTTTTGCATGTCATGGTTTAGATTAAGGCTTTGTTGGAGGACCAAAGTTGTCTATTTGAATTGTAGAAGTTCAGCATGCCAGTCAGGTCTGGGGTTTTCTAGGGATAGTACAGAATTAGATGAGCTAGGCTGAGTTGATGGTACCTTAATAGGTTCAGTAATTCAAGCCAGCGCAAGGCTTGTAGGGAAAGGCAGTAGTGGGATCATTATTTGGCATTGGTAGCGAATCTGGCAGTTTTGTTGTAACAGATGGAAAGTTTATCAAGATCAGTTTTGTAAAGATTAGTTAGAATTGGTGATACCTAAAATAGAGTAGATAGGAGGTGGGTCCTGGTTATTGCAATTCGAGATTCGGTGTTTAGATAACTTTTACAGCGATAGAGGGGAACCTAGCTTTTTGTGGACTTTAGTGATGGTTGTTATGTGCTTTGTCAATTTGAGTTCCTGGTCAATGGTAACTCCTAGGAGTTTAGCCTCAATGACATGGGTGATTTGGGTTTTGCTGGTGGAGAGTATAGCGAAGGTAAGGTTGCTCGATTTAGTAGAGTGGAATAGCATTAGTTGTGTTTTCTTGAGATTTAGTATGAGTTGAATTGTTAAGCCAGTTCTCTTTCAGAGAAGACTTCTTGGGCTTTTTGTTGGCGATGGATGCAGCGTATTGGATTATATCAGCTTTAGAGGTAGCTGAGTGGAGTTAGTTTGTGAAGATATTTAAAAGAAGGGGTCCTAGGATTGATCCTCGCGGCAAACCTGAGGAGGTTGGGAGTGGGGGGGGTGAGAGTTATGCCATTTGACGGATTGTGGGTGATTATCTAAAAAGCTTTTAAACCAGAGGGATGGTAGGGTTGTTAAGGTTGAGGTCAGAAAGACAAGACAATAGTTTATTATGTGAGACTGTGTCGAATGCCTTCGATAAATCTAGGAAGGTAGCTGAGACAAATTTACCTAGATTCCTGTGGGAGTTTATAGTATTGGTGAATTTGAGTAGGGCAGTGGTGGTGCTGTGGGATGGGCGAAATCCGTGTTGGGTTGAGGAGAGAAGGTTGTAGGTGAGGAGATAGGAGAGGAACTGGTGATGAATACATCTTTCTAGGATCTTCGAGATGGGTGAAAGAATTGTATTTGTTCGGTAGTTGGAAAGGTCTAGGGAGGGGCCACCTTTGTGGAGTGGTGTGATATGAGGTTTTTCACAGGAGTGGAAAACGGTGTGTTCGGTGATGGATCTTTTATTAGAAGTGAAATGGGATAGGCTATAGCTCTGGATGCAATTTGGAGGTATTGGGCAAGAAGGTTATCGGCTGCAAGGGTGGTTGGTTTGAGTTTGACTAGGAGTTTTTGGACAGCAGAGGTAGGAACAGTCTTGAGTGTGAAAAGGTATGGTATTGATTTGGGCCTGAGGTGGTTGTAGGGTATTGGGAGGAAGTGATGTTTAAGAGTTTGAGTACTGAGGAGGTGAAATATTTATTAAAGCTGGAGGCTATGTCCAGGTCTGTACCTCTTATATTGGGTGCGGGAGTGGTTGTTCTTCCGGGGCTGTAGGATGTTATTTATTGTTGCTCAGAATTTTTGCGGTTTGGTACTGTACTTATTTTGTTGAGTGATGCAGTAATTTTGTTTATCAAGCGTACCCTGCTTTTTTGCTTTGTTTCAGAGCTCATGAAAGGTGCCTAGCTGAGGGTGATCTGGTGTGGCACCAGGTTTTCCAGGCTTTATCCCTGGCTCTAAGTAGGGCTTTTGTGGTTTTCTGGAGCATATCGGTGTCAAGCAGGAATGGAAGTCAAACCAGAAGTAGATAAAATCCAGGCAGCAACTGAATGTGTCAAAAAACAAAAAGAATATAAGGTGAAGGACCAGATGAGAAGGCAAGAAATGTGGGAAAAGCATAAATATAGTTGCAGGTGTAGAAAACTTCAAGGAAGAACCTCATGTTGATCAGGAATGAAAGCAGGAATGGTTAGAGGCAAATTTAAACCAAGCGATGAAAGATTAATATTGGCAGCCCAAGATAGTGGGCTGCGTACATGCTGGTTTACAAAGTCCATTGAACATGTGGGAGAAACAGACCAGTGTAGGTTTTGCACACCTCGTTGCTGGTTGCGACGTACTAATGGCTGGATAACCGTATACTGAAAGGCATAGTAATTTGGCAAGACACTTGCACTGGGGATTGTGCAAACATTATTGTACTGAAGTGGCTGAAAAACACTGGAAACATGAGCCACAAAGCATCATAGAAAATGAAGTCTATATCATACGGGATCATCCATTACCTGCTGTTCAAAATATAGTTGCTAGAAAACTGGATATAGTAGTCCAGGAAAAGAAGATAAAAGTAGCATTGATCATTGAAATTGCCACACCCAGTGACTAAAGTGTCCTACATACAGAGAGAGAGAGTCATAGCATATCAGGATCTGCAGGCAGAAACAAGAGCAATGTGGAAGAAAGATACTCCGATGGTTCTAGTAGGAGCAACGGGTCTTATAAAAAAGAATCTATAGTTGTATTTGGATATGTTACCAAATCGATGCAACTCCCAAACAAACAAAGGTTCCACAATGTTTTGCCGATATACTTTTAATAAAAAAACAAAGCTTTCAGACATAAGTCCTTCTTCAATGTTAATAAAATACAAATACAAATAACATATCTTTTATATGTAAAAAGCAAATCATCACATGACACAGCCTACCTATCATAAATGAGGCTTAATCAAGCCATTAAAAACAGCAATTAATCGTTTTGCACTGAAAGATCTTAAAGAAACACATATGCAAATCTAACATTAAGTAAATGGGAAGAAGTAAATGTGTTTGGCCAGGCTAATAGAGATGCATGTAAAATATTATTCTACAAACATTTTGTAGATGATATTTTTCTAGCATGGAATGGTATAACTGATGCATTAATAAACTTTCACTCTTATTTGAATAATGTAAATGATTTTTTGAAATTTGTTAATCAGTTATTCAGAAATAAGTATTAATTTTTTGGATGTTACTCTATCAACAAAAGCAAATGGATTCGACACCAGTATTGATAAGAAAGATACACAAGCTAATAAATATTTACACAAGACTGGTATGCATGCTAGGCATGTATTTAAAGATAATACCTAAAGGGCAATATTTATGTGTAAGTAGGCTAAATACTCAAGATGTGGTCTGTCTTAAACAGATGCAAGCTATGACTAATTCTTGGAAAGAGGATATAATTTAGATAACTTGGAGATGGCCAAAAATGAAGTCCTGTCCACTAGACAGGGAAGAGCAGGGCCTTATTTTTCTGAGCAACATAGTACTATACCTATACAAACAAGATCTGAGAGTAACTTGAGATATCTAATGACTTATAGTAGAATAAATAAAAACGTAGAACAGGTCATTAGAAATAATTGGTATATACTGAAGGCCTTACCAGGTTATGGGAAATGGATTCCAGATAGGCCATACTTTACTTACAGAAACTGTAACGGTATAAAGAAATGTTTGTTACAAAGATTTTGATCTAAATAGAACAGAACCTGTAAAATATAACAAAAAAGGGACTTACCCTTGTTACAACTGTGCATGTTGTGTTAATATAATTATAACAACTGAATTTATACATCCTACCAACAGTTGAAATTTGAAATATATTGTACAGCTACATGCAACACTAATAGTGCGGTATACTTAGTACTATGTCAACAGTGCCCATGTTTCTATGTTGGTAAATCAACCTGAAGGTTGAGAGATAGGATAACAGAACATAAATCAGTAAGATTAGAAGGAAAGTGGCCATGAATTCTTTAGCCCAACATATGGAAGACACAGATACATCACATTATTTCTCTTTTTGTGTAATAGATATCTTGACTGCTAATATTATATGCGGGGACCTAATAAATAAATTGGATAACAGGGAGTATGAATGGATTATTCGCCTACATGCCGAAAAATATCCTGGTTTAAATAAACAAGTTACCATCAAACCCATTTTGAAAAAGAAGCAACAACAAATTAAATAACTTAAGAATGAGTATACTCATGCATTAAGTATTTTACATACATTTTGCATACAGTGTATTCAGCACTACATATTAGAATGGGTTATTATTCACTTTTATGTGTACTATTATTGCTGTTCAGCCTTATCTATGTATCTATTTCATATTATGTTTATAATGTACAATATGCTGTTTCTTAATCCACACCACTGAAAATGTGGCTTTATAATCGGTTTATGTGTATATCTATATATATATATATATATATATATATATATATATATATATGTGTGTGTGTGTGTACACATATCCTTACACACATTTTTGAGCTATTTGTAAAGTATATATTTAAATGAATGAAGTGAATATTCTTATATCTAGTCCATTTAGTTGTGTCTTTCAGCTTATCCCGGTTAGGGGTCGCCACAGCGGAATTCTGGTCCGCTGTTTGATGGTGGATTTTTACGTGCCGAGTTACTAGCCCTGATGCACAACCTTCAATGAAGGCACACCCATTCATGTATGCCTCCACACAGAAGACGCTCTAGCTGAGAATCGAACGGGACAACGTCTTGCTGTGAGGCGACAACGCTACCGCAGCACCACTACAATTACAAATATTTTTAAAGTCACTGAATAGGTTGTTATATGTTTCTTTAAGATCTTTCAGTGCAAAACTTGATTAATTGCTGTTTTTAATGGCTTGATTAAGGCTTATTTATGATAGGTAGGCTGTGTCATGTGATTTGCTTTTTACATATAAAAGGTATATTATTTGCATATGTATTTTATTAACACTGAAGGAGGACTTGTGTCTGAAAGCTTTGTTTTTTATTAAAAGTATATTGGCACAACGTTGTGGAACCTTCTTTTGTTTTGGAGTTTTATGCTTTTGTTGTTGGTTCCACTTCATCATTAGTTCACTTTGTGATTTTCTACTAAACCCATATAACCCCGAACTAATTGCAGTAGTCATTACTGGGCACATTGCGGGTGTTGTGAAAGAGCACTTTTGGGTGACATCAAGGATTGAAACAATACTAATTTCATGAACTTTAATTGTACTTTGACTTAGGAATGAGATCCATTCCCATCATGGTATTAAAAACCCAAACGATTTGGAGAAATATAAAA
>NC_056741.1:1963925102-1964055700 GCF_019279795.1 Protopterus annectens | reverse complement strand
TATATATATGTATTTATATATAAATATGTGTATATATATATATGTGTATATATATATATATATATATATATATATATATATGTATATATATGTGTGTGTGTGTGTGTATATATAATGTGTGTGTGTGTGTGTATATATATATATATATATATATATATATATATATATATATATATATATATATATATATATATATATATATATATATATATATATATATATGCACTGCAAGTAGGCTGGCATAAATGGTCGCATAAAGAGATGTTAGATAAAGCAATATCTCCATATATATTTATTAGGATATAATGAAAAGGTATATCAACTGTAATGCAACATCTACTATAGTAAGTTTGACCACCAACAAGGCAAAAGGAAAATTGGGTTAAGTGGCTGGATATGTAACAGTATTAAAGTAGACGTGACATAGTATAGACTGTTTGTATGACAGGTAGCAGTTATCAAAGAAGCAGAAGTAAAGAAAGGTAATTGCAGTGAAGAAGGCACTAGTTAGGTTAAGGCAGCTGTAGAAGAGTGGGAACAGGAGTACTAGAAGACGAAGAGTTCGGGAGTTAACTGTTAACAGTGACAGTTTTATTAATCCCGGTATGACTTCATTTTGTTTTGTTAACCACCACTGCTTTAATAAAAGAACTGTAACTATTAAATACATACACTGTTTAAACACCTTTATTTAAATTTCATACTTGGCTTGTCACAGGAATTCTTGTACAATGAAAGACTTTCATGTAACATCTTTGTCACTTATGCATTATTTCCATCATCACTTTTTGCTTCACATCAGTGCTTTGCAAGTCTTAAGTATTTATCTAACTCTGACATCCAACTTTCACCATTAATCCTTAGAAGCATTAGCTTGTATGTACTTATCACACAAATGCCATTTATTCAAATACAGTTTACTTCCACTCTCTCAAAGATCGCATCTCCGATTCCTTTGTTTCATATAGTTGCTTTACTTTTTGTCTTCTAGTTTTAGGAATTGCTTTTTGGCTATCAGCATCATAACATTTAATGCCATACTGTTCTTTGATATTTCTAATACTAGACTGCAGTTACAAACATACCCTTGTTCAGCTCAAATTGCTCCCCATGCACTTGTGTCGGGGAACTTTGTAGTGAGTTTTTGAAATTACTTTTGTACATTCCAAAAATGTTTCCAGTTTCCTCTGTTTTACCATACATATCTCCAACAAATTACTCTCTATTTGTGAGAAAACATCCTCTGGACCCTACTTGGAGTGTAAAAATCTATATACAGATACTTCCAAACAAATATAAGCAGTCTGGATTTCTTGCATAGATAAGTGCCTTGTAAATTTTTTGCTGTTTTTGTATGTTTCTTCTGACTTTGTTATAGTTATCCTATTATTTTATAATCATTCCTTAATTATTCTTTTCTTAATAACATTTTGTTCTTGATTCCATTGTAAGCTTGACCAAAGTTGGCATTTCATTTAACACAGCCTATTCCTTTCTCTGTCAATACTCAATGATGAGTCCTTAGTAGAGTAAAAATTCTCTAATGTACAACTTAAACATCTTCATCCCACTGTAATACTTTTCCAGCCTTACTTATCTGCTCCCAGTTGTTTCCTTAGCTACTTTCCTCCAGTTGTTTTTAGCCACCTCTTGTCTATTTCCATGTCGTTAATTGCAGTTATTCTTGTGATCTCCTGTATTCAATCTTTAATTTTTTCAAGTTAAGAAAAAATGTCTAACACTTTATAAATGTAATGTGTTTTGTATTTGTTGGCATTCTCTTTTATGCTTGGACCTGGAAGGCTAATCTCTTGGTCTTTCTAACATCTCCCCTCTGGTGTTAACATAATCATTTTCCATTTACGTTTATAACCTTCAGTGTGTTATAGTGTAGCCTTCAAATATTCTTTCAAGTCTGGCAGCTGTAATTCCTCCTTATACTAATTAGGGGGATTAATTTGCCCCAAACTTTGATCTCCATCTCGAGATGAGCTCCGTCCTCAGGCTGACTGAAATATGCCCGACTTGAATGTAACCCCAGGAGTACTAAAATCATTTAACTTTTTTATTTTCCAGGCCAATAATTATGGTTTTCAATTCCTTGATTTTTGTAATAATTTACTGTTTTTTCGTCCCAAGTATTGTGGTGGATATATTAAATGCAATATAATGTCATCTCTAAGAAACACTAGATCTGAAGTAGTTAACTTAATTTGGTCATCAACCTGTGGGTATCCGATTTGACCTGGATCCGAGCCTGCAGCTTTCCAAGCTAGAGATCTGAGCTCCAAGCTCCTCCCCTTTACTCATAATACCATGTGACCTCCTTCCAATCCTCAAATCTTGTTTGCCGCGGCTTGGTCAAGCACAAGTTTTCGAGCTCCTAGCATTTTCAGGTGATTTGTGAGTGTATTTTTGCTTAAGAATCTCTTTAATAGTTTAGTGTGTGTGGTTAGTTTAGATTAATAGTTTAAATCCCTTGGCTTTACTTCCTCGTTCCCTTATAGTTTAACTCCTAGTAGGGCCCCTCTTTTCCCTTATGTGTTTGTGTGGGCGTGTGTGTTTTTTATCTAGAAGTCATGGATGAGGCTCCAAAGGCCATCTTTTCTAAGTGCACCGAGTGTGGCCATAAGCTATCCCCAGCAGACAGCCACACTAAGTGCGTCCTCTGCCTGGGGGTACCTCATCTGACCTCAGGCTGCCAGATTTGCGCAGCCTTTAACCCCCGGGCCCTGAGGGATAGGAGGAATAAGCTGATTCTGGCAGGTCTCCTACCCGTGGAGTCAGCTTCTTCCACCTCTCCCTCGGTGGCTACAGCCGCGGCTGCTCAGCCTGCTGTCCCCCCTCCCCTGGGTGGGACTCAACCTCCCATCTCTTCCCAGGGAATCTAAAAAAGATAGAGAGATAGGAAAGAGAAGAGTGAGGGAGAGAGAGAAAGAGAGGCAAAGAAGCCACAAGCGGTGGGCCGACTCAGACCCCTTGGCCCCACCTGCCAAAGTGCTCTCGTCACCTCAGAAGGTCTCCGGGCCTTCCTCCCCTCGGCCCCGTTCTCCACGTTTCTCCCGGAGGAGGATGCTTGGCCATCTTTGAGGTCATTGCGGCGTTCTCTTCAAGGTCAACCCGTAGCCTCTCCGACGCTGATATGGATTGGATGATGCGTTGCTTTCTCCAAACCCAGGTACGGATGGGAGTGTTGCTGGCCCCCCTCCAGGGGGGAGTTCAACCCCACTTTTTGCCCTAATAGCTCCTCCTTTGATCCACTATCAGGTTTCGGAGCCTTCGGATCCGAGGAGTCAGAGCCGATGGTTATTGCTACCTCAACGCTGGCCATGCCCGCGAGTTTGCCGGATCCCTTTTCTTATTTGAGCTCTCGGGGCTGAGAGCCGTGTGTCGGATCCGACAGGGCGAGTGTGTCTTCGGCTCTGTTTCAGTTGGAGCACACTTCCCTCTCGGGTCTGAGCGCTTTGGCTCCAGCGCCGATCCCACCGGATCCGAGGGTGTTAACCACGGAGACCAGAGAGATTGATTCACCCTCGGCTTTCGACATGGTGGAGAGGGTTCTCTCGAGAGGTTCGAGACCCCCTACTCTTTCTTCGGGATCCGCCCCCACTCCCTTGCAGCTGGGCTTGTCTTCCATCGTCCAGTCCCAGGGACAGCCTGCGTTGACGCCCCAACCCGTTCCACTGGCAGAACATGACCCTGTTGGTGAACCCTCTTCGGGCAGCCCCACCGAGGAGGTCCCTCACAAACATAAGTGTAAGAGGAGGCACTTGGACTCCCCTGAGTCCCTCACGGAGGACACCAATTTGGAGGAAGGGGAAGGTTCCCCCAGGTCACCCCCCGAAAACATCTCTTTTGGAGACATTATGGAAATGAGTCACCAAAAGGGGGGGGTGGTCAGCCCAAAAACCTTCCTCAGATGAGTCTGTATTCCTGGAGGGGTTTGCAGGCCCATCTACCTCTTGGGTATCCCCTCCGGCCGACCCCCTGGTTGACCTCATCACTACCAGGGAGTGGAAGGAACCGGACACTGTAGAGCCAATCCCCAGGAGGCCATATTGGATTCTTAGTCCCCCCCGCAGGTAGGACGGCTTGGAGTAAGGGTTCCTTGGTAGATGCCATGGTGGTGGCGACAGCAGCCACCAAGAAGGAACTTGCTCAGGATAGTTCCTCGGCCCATCCCCCTGATAAGGAGTCTCAGGCGATGAATCATATCGGGAAGCGGATGTTAGATTCAGCTACCTTTTCCATAAGGGCGCCGAATTATTTGGCCCATGTAATTAGACTTCAGCGGGATCTGGTGAAAGAATACGCCGAGTCTCCCCCTGAGTCCATGTCGGCCGAGGACAAACGGACCTTCTCGGCTCGCATGGCCACTCTGAAATCTGCATCAAACACGTCTATGCGGCTACTTTCCCATGCCACGGAAGGGGCAGCTAGAGCCAGCAGGTCCAGCATCGCCTTAAGGTGTCACACCTGGCTCCGGCTTTGTGACTTTTCGGAACCTTTCAAGGCGTGCTTCGCGAACGCACCCTTCGGTTTTACCCTGTTCGGGAAGACCGTCCATGACACATTGGTTCAGAGCGAGAAAGACGGGAAGATGCTGTCTGCCGTCGAAATCCGCTTCTTGGCTCCTCAGAGGTCCTTTTCCAGGAACCAGAGAGGGTAAAAGGTGTGGTTCCAGAAGTCTCTGCAGTCTCGTTACGCTCCGGACCCTTCGTCCTTCGGAGGCAGAGGGGTACAAGGTGGACGCCGGCCCAGATGCAGAGGGGGGCCGAAAAATTATGGGTCTCGGGAACCTTTATCTGACCAACCCATGCAGCAGCCCTGAGGGGGTTGCCCGACTACTCCTTTCTGGAGGCAGTTGGCGGGGCGTTTTTTGAAGCACCTGGCTCAATGGGAGTCCACAACAGATCGCTGGGTGCTTCGAATAATATCCAGAGGTTACCCAATCCCTTTCATATACCAACCTTTTCAGTCGAGGCACCTCCCCGATGTACCACCCAGTCAGAGGGAAGGCTGCAGCTTTACAGATAAAAAAGCTGCTAGAAAAAAGAGCCATCCAGCATGTCCGCCCAGGCCAGTCCAGATTAGGCAATTACTCCAGGTTCTTTTTGGTGCCAAAGAAGACGGGGGTCTTAAGGCTGATTCTCAACTTTTCAGCAATGAACCTCTTCATTGCCAAGGAGAAATTCCGGATGGTCATGCTTCAATCTGTCCTGCCCCTTTTGCAGGAGAAGGACTGGATGTGCTCCATAGACCTCAAGGATGCGTACTATCATATTCTCATGGACAGACGATCCAGGAGGTTCCTCCGCTTTCAGCTAGGGGCCAGTCATTACCAGTTCAGGGTCCTACCCTTCGGACTCACCACAGCCCCCAGGGTGTTCACCAAGGTCATGGCAGTTGTTGTGGTCCACCTGAGACTAAAGGAAATGCAGGTTTTTCCTTACCTAGATGACTGGCTCCTTACTGCCCCCACCAGGCATCTACTCTGCTTAGCCAGGGATTGGTTCCTACTATTAGCATCCCAATTGGGGATCACCATAAACTTCAAGACATCATCCCTTCAATCAGTTCAAATCTTGGAGTTCATAGGGGCCAGAATAGGCACACTACAGACCAAGGCCTTCTTAACATCAGACAGACTTCGCAGTTTGACCCTACACGTTCTTGCCCTTCTTCAGTCACCTGCCCCGTCAGTGGAGTTAGTCCTGAGAGCTTTAGGGTCCATGGCAGCAACAGTCAATCTCTCTCCCTTAGCTCTCTTGCACATGAGGGTTCTCCAATGGACTTTGCAAGTCCAGTGGTCCATCCTTCACCACCCATTGGACTTACCAATTCCTACCAGAAGAGTTTGCAGAAATTCCCTCATGTGGTGGCTCCAATCTCAAGAGCTTCGGGAAGGACGACCGTTTGTTATGCCGCAACCCCAAGCCATGGTGACCACAGATGCTTCCCGCCTTGGGTGGGGTGGGGGGTTATTACTTGGGCATAACTGTCCGAGGTACATGGACTCAGACAGAGACCATTCTGCATATAAATGTACTGGAGATGAGGGCGGTCTTTCTAACGTTGCAAGCCTTTCACACCATTCTCCCTCCAGAGACTATTGCAGTTCAGTCAGACCCACATGTCAGTGGTCTGGTATATCAATAAACAGGGGGGAACCAGGTCTTACCCTCTTTGCCGAGAGGCCATGAGAGTTTGGGATTGGGTGATATCCACCAACTGTTTTCTGTTAGCAATGCACATTCCGGGTCGGTCCAACATCCTAGTGGACAAACTGAGTCGAGCTATCCTCTCGCCCTACGAGTAGTCTCTGAATCTTTTAGTAGCAAAACAGATCTTCCGCAAGTGGGGTCAGCCTTGCTGCGAGCTCTTCGCGTCGCCTTCCAACGTGAAGTGCAGCGAGTTTTTCGCTCTAATCCCCCCTCCGGGGGAATCCCCCAGAGATGCTCTAACCCATGTTTGGCCACCCGGTCTTCTTTATGCTTATCCTCCTCTTCCATTGATGACAAAATTCTTACAGAAAGCTCGTCGGTTGGGGAACAAGATTATCCTCATAGCCCCATTCTGGCCTCGTCAAGCTTGGTTCCCGTGTCTACGGTCTCATCTTATAGCTCCTCTCTGGATCTTGGATCCCATCCCGGATTTGATATTGCATCCTTCGGGATTGAAACCCCCGAATCTGGTCGATCTCAAGCCACTCAGCTTGGCTGATCCAGTTCCATTAATTGCTAGGACTCCTGGTATCTTGTCCGCAGTTAGATCTATCCTGGTAGCGGCGCAAAAGCCTTCTACCAGGAAGGTTTACAATAGTAAATGGAAGCGGTTTTCCATTTGGGCGTCTCATAGGAATTTAGACCCTTTCACTGCTCCCATCCCAGCAGTGCTCGATTTTTTATCTCATATTTTTCAGCAAGGGGCCAGTTCTTCTACTGTAAAGGTTCAAATGGCTGCCATCTCCTATTTTCACATTGGAGACCATCTCAATCCCCTCACTTCCACCAAGATTTGTAAGACCTTTCTGAAAGGTACGTTTCTCTTGAGACCTCCTATTAGGAACTCCGGCCCTCCATGGGATCTAACTTTGGTCCTTCAGGCTCTGACTGGACCACCTTTTGAACCTGCAGCTTCTGCTAATTTGAAATTCTTGTTCTGGAAAACTGCCGTTTTTGGTAGCTTTTACCTCAGCTAAGAGGGTGTCGGAGCTTCAGGCCCTCTGTGTTAAGCCCCCTTATCTTGTATTCCATAAGGACAGGGTCTCTCTCAGGACTAACCCATCTTTTCTTCCCAAAGTGGCCTCCAAGGCGAACATCAGTCCATTAATCTCCTAGTTTTTTTCCCTAACTATCAAAACAAAGGGGGAGTACAAACTTCATTTGTTAGATGTTCATAGACAGTTACGCTTTTATTTATACAGAGCAGCTGCCTTCTGCAAGTCTGATCAGCTCTTTGTTTCCTTTGCAAAACCCTTCTTGGGTAAGCCAGTTTCGAAGGTGACTCTGGCCAGATGGATTTCTAATCTTATTCTGCTCGCATGCGAACTGTCTGGCCTACCACAGCCTATAGGGGTTCATGCTCATTCTACTCGCTCTATGGCTACATCTGCTGCATTCTGGTATAGAGTTCTCTTGGATGACATTTGTTCTTTGGCTACTTGGGCATCCTCTCATACCTTTATCTCTCACTATAAATTGGATTTAGTGTCCAGAGGAAGGGCGTCTTTTGGCTTCTGCAGTTCTCCGGAATATCCTTCCTTGAGGACCTCCCAAGTTTTTGGTAGCTGGGGAATCTGTCCCACAGGTTGATGACCAAAGGGAGTTAACTACTTCAGATAAAGAAGTTGTGTACTCAATATAACGTTCCATCTGAATAGGTAACTTCATTTGTCAGCAATCGACGCTCCCTCCTTCCCCCTAACCTGGTTCTTTTATTACCTGGGCCTTAGGATGGTTTATCAAGTCTTTTGTTAATCCTTAGGTTAGGGTTTTTCATGTTGTTATTTTGTGGTTGTGAGGTTATATAGATGGGCAGACGCGATCTGAGGATTAGAAGGAGGTCACAAGGTATTATGGGTAAGGGAGAGGAGCTTGTAGCTCGGATCTCTAGCTTGGAAAGCTGCCGGATCAGATCCGATACCCACAGTTTGCTGACAAATGAAGTTACGTACTCAGATGGAACGTTATGGTGAGTACATAACTTCTTTTTTCTGTTGGTGATTACACCAGATATAACCCTGAATTTGTGAACCTCATATTTTCCTTGCCAAAGACTTCATATATAATACCAACAGCAGAGGGAGAGTTGGCCTCATTGCCTAGTTCATGTACTCAAAGTTGGCCAGTCAGAAACAACCCATAATATTTGTATTTCTTTGTAAAAGCCTCTTATATTTTCTTTAATAGCTGTATTTTTCTGGAAATGCAAATCCTGCCATTGGTCTCTCTGCATTCAGGTTTGCCATCAATAGTGATGCATGCTTGTACTCCGCATCCTTTTTTGTGGTCATTGTTTTATTAGTATTATTGGAGGTCTCATTTCCACATAGTCATGTTGATCCATATCTGTCAGTTGTGCCTATGGTTTTGATCTTTTCAGCTGGTAGGTAAAGCCCTCCGTAGCCATCGGTTCATAGGTGTTTACTAGGCTGACTACCAAAAGGGCTTTTTTAAGCATAGCCGTGCATCCCAAATCTTTGACAAGTTCTGGTACCCTTGGTAAGTGTAACATTTACAAGCAGCCATTCTAATAATCACTACAGGTACACGACATTGTTTTCAGTATACTTTTTTTTTTTCTGACATCTTGCATAACATATTGCTGGCTCACAAGCAAATTTGATATTAAGATTTCAATGACTCTCTTCAAACTTTGTGTTGTAGTTTTCCAGACTAAGCTTTTCACCACAACCCCCTAAAACACACGCATCAAGTATATGCTTCAAAAAAGAACACTTTACAAATAAGAACAAATGCTATAAATTGACTGTTGCACACATGGGCATTACCTAAAATAAAAAACAGGTTAGTTCTACTGCACTTCTTTTCCTTTGCTGATCCAGATATAACTTATTGTTTGTTTCAATCTTCACTGTTCCCCTTTGATGTATGAGAAATAACTTGAATGCTTAGAAAATATATATATATATTTTTTTGGCAAGCTCTCTAAACAGGTTATCAGCAGTGTGGCAACCGTTTAAGAGCACTAAGGCCTGTCTGAGAAAGAACCCCTGAAGCCTTGGCATTGTGGATCTTCTCTGCCACGGGGGTGAACTCCATCGTTAGAGCACCCCCCCCCCCCCAATTGGTCTATCTCCAGAAGTGTCCAGAGAAAACACTTGTGATTTCTTATAGCACAGTTCCTTACTTGCCTTCTGGTTCCTGGAAAAGAATGTCTAGAGTTTAGAAAGCCATTTCTCTAAGGCAGAAAGGGTTTTCCCATATTTCTCACTCCTAAAGAGAAAGTCTTTGACTTTTGTTCAGCAAAGAGTGGAATCTTTAAAATTTCATTCACAAAGGACATCTTGAAAGGCTCTGCAGAGTTGCACAAGTGCATCCAAGCACATCTCCTTTGCAGCAATGCCTGTACGTGTGGCTGTCGAAGTGCCCTCAGTTGCATTGGAGATAAATGCATAGAGTTGATGGAAAAGAAGACTGTAGGGTAGCTAGTTGCGTGTCCACTGTTTCCATTTTCTCCACTGACATGGACCCAGAGAGAGCTGTTTGGTCACATCTCTCTGAAATCTTGTCACGTGTCCGATAATTCAGCTTCCTCGTAACGAAGGTAGCTGAGTAGTTAACTTGCTTCCCAAACCTGTCCAACGCCCTGGACACACTGTTAGGGGGATGGACAGGGGTGCTCTCTTTGGCTTGCTCCTTTTTGGTGATTGCCACTACATTCACGGAATCCACCAGTGGTCCTTTACTCCAGTGTGGGTGTTCTTTCGGTACAACTACAGCTTTATCTGGTGTATGCGGTATTGCATCAGCCACATCTGGCTCCCTTCCATGGCAGCCGAGAGATTGTCTACCATCCCATCCGTGGAAGGGACAACCCAAGAAGTAACTGAGACATATCTGAAGGCCTCAAATACTGATTTCTGTTTATATGGGGCATCAGAAAACCAACTGCTTTTAGTCTCAAAGGTTCGAGGATTTCCCTGAATGAGATGCCTTCAGAAGGGTATCTGGGACTCCTCCCCTTAATCAAAATCTATATCTTTGGTAAAAGACTCCTGTAGCGAGTTGATATTGTGTTTCTTGCATGTAGGTTTCTGAGGTACCTCAGTGATGGGATGTTCCATAGAGGACCTAGAAGACTGAGTGAAGCCCTGAATGCGGACTGTCTTAAGGCTTGACAACTGGCTGTCCCGATGGGATAAGAAGAGCGGGATCAGGACCCAGAGTTTTTCACTGGGTATGTGTGGAGCAAAAAGCATATGGGAGGTCTGCTCACCAGAAAAGGAGAGCTTTCTCTCAATTGCCTTGAAATTGGATGCCAATGTCTCCCAGTAAGAGCTGAAGTATCTAAACCAGATGGTTCTCTGCATCTAACCTGGCTGTGTTCCTAGGCCAGCGTTGGAGCTGAGCTATCTTGCGCTGAAACTCTGAGAGGAAGGAAAGAGTCCGACAAATTCTGAGTCAATCCCATGCCCCTGGATCCATGCCAGTGCTGTGGCTCCAACAGCCCTCTGGGTCAGAGATGCTTGGAACCAGACAGATAAGATATGTTGAAGTAGAAGACGACAAAGTCTTTGGATAGGACAACCCTTGGATGACATTCGGATCCAAGGTCCTCGAAACTGGAAGACTGATCAGGGTGGGAATGACCACAGGAAGGTGTAAAGGATAGAAGCTCATGGGAACTTCATCATCATCCTGTCAACATCTGCTTCTGTCAGGCTTCTGGTAGACGAGCTGGTCTGACTGAGGAAGAGGTTGAAGGAGGTCTGGAAGATCTCTGTATTGGTCACTCCTGTAAGAAGGGCGATACAGCCTAGGGAAAACTAGCTCTGGAGAGTTTCTCTGCTTCAGTAAAGTTGGAGTTCGAGGTTGTATGGTTATCGGATCTGTCAAGGGGGTTGGATCCGAAGGTTTCAAAAATTATGGAATCTGAGTCAAGGAAGCCATAGAAGAGGAAGAGCAGTTGAACACTTCCTAGTCTCTTTGTCCATCTCACTGGGCTTGTCACAACTCTTCTTCACTTTGTCTGTATGAAGACTTCTTGGCAGATGGTGAGGTTCCTGGAGCAGAGGATGAAGCTTGGGATGAGTCTTCTGCTAGGGCTGGGAGATGTCCCTTTATAACCAATTTGTTGTGGCATTCAGTGATGGCCTGCTGACCATATGCCTTACATATAGCATAGTCCTCATCAAGATGGACCTCGCTCAAATAGTACTCGGTCTTCTGCTGAGCAGCCTAATTAAGGGTTTTGTGACCACAGGCCATACATTTTTTTTTTAATCCTGATGGTTTCTTGGCCTTGACTAGAAGAAAACAAAATACTAGCAGAAGATGATGATAATAATGGCAACAACAATAGTAGTAATAACAGCAAAAAATGGCAGCAGTGTCATACACTGTTTAGAAAATTTGAGAGAGGTGTCAGCAATGCGAACAGACAAGGGCTCTGGTGGAAGAAAACAGAGGAAGAAGTCGAATATAAATATTTATAAAAGGAGATTTTTACATAAATGCACACAAAGCCAAAACATTTGAAAACCTTGGCTAAGGTGAGCCTGAGTGAGGTGGACCACATCTGTTGTTCATGAGCAGCAAATGAGATCTGAGGTAATGTTGGGGAAATGAAGCGATTATGGGTAAGGGAAGGAGCCTGAGCCGTGGTTCTAAAGTCCAGAATGGCTAAAGTCTGATCCAGGGATCTGAAGACCCATCCATTGAGGAATGGACAGAAGAGACAATATGAGATCATCTTTTTCACTGCCTACAGTCACTTCCAACTGTATTATCTGATGATGTAAATCTTTATTCATTCATTACTGGTAGGACTTCGGTTCCGTCCTCGGAACCGACACAGCCGTTAACAAGCTTGAGCCAGCCAAAAACTGTCAGCCAAGACCTACCCATAATGCTCCTCTGTCTCTTCAGTTCTCGTTTGCCACGTTCTTGGTTGGACGTGCCAAGACTTCCCTCTCAAAACTAAGTGTAGAGTTTTTGTGTAAATTCCTATCAATATCTTACCTTTGTCAGTTTTTTGCTAATGTTCATGTTTTGGCTGTAGACTCCTCTACTTGTTCTATTCCCTACCCTCTACCTTTGGTAGTTTATTTTATACCATCGTTGGTACTGTCCTCCTCTCCTTCCTTAGGTAGTCCCTCTTCCTACCACTTGTGGTATTTCTAAGTACCATTGCTGGTACTCTTCTTTCTTTCTATCTGGATAAAAAAAAAAAAAAAAACCTGTTATCTTTCTCAGCTGCTGTTGTTTTTTGACTGTTTACCTTGTCGCTTGGACTAGTGTGGTGTTTGTCATTATGTCTGAAAAAGGCAAATTGGGGTTTAAGCAGTGTGATACGTGTGGGCGTTAGATGCCCAACTCAGACGGTCACGCTCGTTGCGTTTGGGCGTTGACCACATAAATGCTTTGTGTGATATCTGCTCCAGCTTTAGCAATCGCACTTTGGCTGAGCGTAAAAAGTTGATATTCAAGGGTTTGATGAAAACTCCCTTTTCGGAGGCTCTCTCTGGGACGGAGGTCTCGCCACCTCCTAAGACTAAAAAAGAGAGAGAGAAACGGAGTCACTCGGTTCCTACATCTCTGCCCATTTCGAAACCGAGTTGACACCGAGCTTCTCCACTGCCTTCAGCGCAGACAACCTTGGCACCATATTCTGTCTTCTCCTTTGGTGCTGCCTAATTTTGACTTCTGTTACAGTACCAGCATCAGCACCATCTTCCTCGATGCCGTCCTTGGTCTTGACACCGGCTTTGACTATTGTACCCACATCGGCACCATCCCCAGCCACGGTGCAGATAGCTTATACGGCTTCACAGACCATGACCCAGTCGGTTCCAAAAGTTGAACACCTTCCCAGAACCTGATATTCTGCAATTTACGACCCTTTTTTGGGACAACAATTTAGCCCCTTTCTTGAAAGAACTGAACCTCCTTCAACAGCCTCCTACACATCCATCAGGAGCCTTTTAGAACAAGATGCAGTGCGGGTTGTGGACCAGCTTTTGGCAGCTAGAGGATTGCTCAACCCTACTAAGTCTTCCGTCCCCTTTGAAACGGAAGCTTTCACGCATACTCACAAGTATATCCTCTTCCCAGGCCCCAGAGACTTCAATACCAATGACCACCCCGGTGCATACAGTCTCTGCTCTGACTGCAGAGGTTCCCCGGTCGGCACCGATTACTCTTGGAGCAGAGGCTCCCTTGGAACCGGTGCACTCTCTTGCAGTGATTGGGCTGTCGGCACCGTGGTTCCTAGTCCGGTGTCTATTTTCTCTCTGGCACCGTCTATGGACATGGCTCCACCGACAGCTACCAGTTCTCTGAGCTCCTCACCTTGAGGTGGGCTCCTCAGGGCAGGGTGCGACCCCCATTCTGAGGTTGTCCTTCTTGGTTCATGGCTGCCATCCCTCCTCGGGCAGGCCTACTTTCCAAGTGATGGAGAGGGTCCTTCCCTCAACAGGCTCCAGTCAGCACCAGTGGCATCGACACCAGAACCCCTCTCTAGCATGCAGCTGTCCCAACCCCCTACTCTAGGATCTCGAGCACGGGAGCTGCAAGACCTTCCCTTGAAGAAAACCCTTTCTGTGCAGTCGTCCTCAGAAAATCCCATTGATGAGCCACCCCGGAAGAAATGGTGCAAGAGGAAGCACCTTGATTCCTCCAGGAATCTATCACTGAGGACACAGATTGTGATGAGGGAGAAGGGTCCCCACGGTCTCCCCAGGAAGACATCTCATTTGGAGACATTCTTGAGATCCTCAAGCAGAGGGGAGAGTGGAAGTCCTCTAACCCTTCGGAGGAATCTTTGTTCTTGCAGGCCTTCCATGCTCTGTCATCTACTTCCTGGGTGACCCCACCTGTGGATGAGCTTGTAAAACTGATCATGCAGCATGCCTGGAAGGCCCCAGACAACGTAGAACCTGTCCCCCGGAGGCCAGACAAAATTTTATCCACCCCTGAAGACCAGCCCAATTAGTCCAAGCAGTTAGTAGTTGATTCCATGGTCGTGGCTGCGGCCACCAAGAGAGAACTGGCAGAAGATAGTTCCACTGTTCATCCCCCAAACAGGGAGTCTTGGACTATGGACAGACCTGGGAAGGGGACCTAGACGTCAGTGACCTTTGCCATTTGATCGCTGAACTATCTGGCACACTTCACTTGCCTCCAAAGAGACCTCATTTTTGAAATGTCTACCTCTTTGGCAGGGTTACTGCCTGATGAGGTGCATGACACTTTCGCCTCACAGCTGGCTTCCCTGGAATCCATCTCAAACTCCTCAATGCGCTTGATATCTCATACTAATGAGGGGGCAGCTCGAGTAGCCACATCAAACATCGTCATGAGATGGCATGCTTGGATGCATTTGTGTGATTTCGCAGACCCCTTTAAGTTTTCTTTCGTCAATGCGCCTGTTGCCGTATCTTCCCTTTTTGGTCCCAAAGTAAGAGAGACACTACCACTAAGTGAAAAGGACGGAAAGACCTTGTCTGCTGTGGGCATATACCCCCCCCCCCCCAGAGAATCCTATTCCAGGAACCTGAGGGGAGGAAAATTGTGAAGTCGCAAGGATCTTTTCGTGACACTCATGGTGAACAATCCTCCTGGGGCAGAGGGGGCAACTCATCCGGAAGACTCCCCTTTTGGGGCAGAGGGGGACCAAGCAACCAAGGCGCTAGAGATTCCTTCTCTGGCCGACCCTACCAGTGCTCCTGAGCAGTGGCCCAATTGCAGTCGGGAGTCTATTTTCCCTGCACCTACAAGCCTGGCAACTTATCACTACTGATGCATGGGTGCAGGGAATAATAATATCCAGAGGCGACCATATCCCATTCGATCTTAGTCCCAAACCCGTCAAATGAATTCCCAATTTTCCACCCAGTTAGAGGGAGGTAGTAGCTTTAGAAATCGAAAAGCTGCTAAGAAAAAGACTTATCCAGCCAGTCCCACCAGACCAGAGAGGATCCGGTTTTTACTTGAGGTTCTTTTTAGTGCCAAAAAAGACAGGGGACTGGAGACCAATCCTGGATCTCAGCGTACTGAACAAATTCATAAAACCTCAAAAATTTCGGATGGTGACTGTACAGTCCATCCTCCCCTTTCAAGAGAAGGATGACTGGATGTGCTCTATAGAACTCCAGGACGCGTATTACCGGATAAAGATGGACAATTGCTCCTGGAGAGTTCTCCACTTCCGGCTGGGAGCCAATCACTACCAGTTCAGGGTACTGCCATTCGGTCTCTCGACAGCACCCAGTGTGTTCACCAAATGTATGGCAGTTGTAGTAGCTCATCTTCGACTGCAAGGATTCCAGGTGTTTCCATATCTAGAAGATTGGCTCCTTGCCACCACGACCAGGAATTTTCTCATCCACAGCCTCTCTTACACACAAGGCCTTGCTCTCCGCTTAGGAATTAGATTAACAAGGAAAAATCTCAAATGTCCCCAACAAAAATTCTGGAATTTATTGGAGCTATCTTTGACACCACATCCTGTCAAGCTTCCCTACCTCCTCACAGGCTCTCAAAAATAAGAAGCCAGATTCAAGTCCTCCTCCAGTAGACTTTTGTACCAGCACGCCTTGTACTACAACTACTGGGTTCTGTGGCAGCAACTATTACCTTAGTTCCACTGGCGAGGTTGCACATGAGACTAGTACAGTGGCTCCTTTCTTCACAGTGGTCGATCTTAACCCATCCTCTCGACCACTTGATATGCCTTACAAATCTTAGCAAGAAAGAAATGCTTTCGTGGATGAAGCCAGAATCAAATCTTTGATGTCGACCATTCTGCCTTCCCCAGCCCAGGGCCATGGTGACCACAGATGCTTCCCTGCTGGGGGGGGGTTCATTTCCAGGGAAAGACGGTCCAAGGCACCTGGTCCTCCATGGAGGCCAATTTGCACATAACTGTCCTGGAATTGCGGGCAGTTTTCTTAGCATTGTAAGCATTCCATACATCCCTCCCTTCTGGGGCCATTGCAGTTCAATCGGACGTCAGTCGTCTGGGTATATCAACAAACAAGGTGAAACCAGGTCTTACCCCCTGTGCCAGGAAGCCATGAGAATTTGACACTGGGCGGTAGCTTCAAACTGCTTTCTTATAGCAACGCACATTCCTGGATGTTCCAACCTTATTGTGGGCAGTCTGAGCAGGAACAATCCTGATGCCTCACGAGTGGTCCCTTAGTCCTATAATAGCGGATCAGATCTTCCTCCATTAGGGCAGGCCATGCTGCGACCTGTTTGCTTCCCCTCTAAACAACAAATGCAGAAGCTACTTTGCCCTGATCCCCCCCTCAGAGGGAGTCACCAAGGGATGCTCTGATGCACGATTGGCCCCTGGGTCTGCTGCATGCCTTTCCCCTGTTTCTCCTCATCCCAAAATTCCTCCAGAAAGCTCAAAGGTTGAGACGAAAAGTGATCCTCAGTGCCCTTTATTGACCCCGTCATCTGGTTCCCTTTCCTATGGCCTCATCTGATTCACAGCCCATGGATCCAGGATCAATCCCAAGGTCTGCTATCTCATGCTCAGGACTGATTCACCCCAGTCTCTACAGCCTCAAGTTCACAGCTTGGTTTCTCCACTTCCGATGCTTGCCAGGCTAACTGATATTTCATCTCCTGTCCATGAGATTCTTCTGGCTTCACACAAACCTTCCACCAGAAAATATATTCTAGTAAGGGAGCTAGGTTCTCTACATGGGCCAAATATCATGACATAGACCATTTCTCTATGCCTATTCAGATGATCCTACAGTACCTGACTACTCTTCTACATGCAGGAGCTTCAGCATTGACAGTTACTGTACGTTTAGCAGCTATTGCAGATTTTCACAATGGATTTGATAATAATTCTGTTATGTCACACTGTCTGTGCAAAGCCTTCTTGAAAGGCATAGTACATGTTAAACCTCCTGTCAAGCCCTCCATAGAGCCTTGGGTCTTGACTGGTGCTTCAGTCGTTAAGCCATCCTTTCGAACCTTCTAATTCATGCGACATAACATTTTTGTCTTGGAAGACTCTTTCTAGTAGCCCTTACCTCGCCGAGAAGAGTATTTGAATTGCAGGTCTTGAGTGTCAAGAGACCTTACTTGATTTTCCACAGGGAAAGAAGTGTCCCTACGTACTGACCCATCCTTCTTGCCCAAGGTAATTTTAGGGTTTTCAATTAACCAATCGGTTGACCTGCCGGTTTTCTTCCCTCAGCATTCAGAGGGAATATATTTTGCATACCCTTGATGTTCATAGGCAACTTCGCTTTTACTTGGTCATAACTAAATCTTTCAAAAAAATGGGTCAGTTGTTTGTGGCCTTTGTGGGACCCTGACTGGGCAAACCTGTCTCCAAAGTGACTCTCTCTTCCTGGCTTAGAAACGTCATTACCTTTATCTGCCATTAGAATAAATTGCCTTTACGTTCCAGAGTAAAGGCTCATTCGACTAGATTGATGGCTACTTCTGTGGCTTTTTATTCCAGAGCCTCTATGGATAATATCTGCGCAGCAGCCACTTGGGCAAGACCTCATACCTTTATCACTCATTACAAATTGGATTTGGCCTCCCTGGGACGAAAATCTTTTAGTTCTATGTTGCTCAGGAATATCCTTCCTTAGGGCCACCCAGGACTGAAGTAGCTGGGGACTTGGTCCTATCAGTAAGGAATGAATAAAAATTTACATAGTCAGAAATAGAAGTTATGTCTTACCATAACGTTCCATCTGTGTTGTAGATCTTCTTACTTCCCACCCTCCTTCCCCCTGCCTGGACTCTTGGTGGACTTTAAGATTTCCTATTTAAGGTTTTTGCTCAGACAGTGCCTCCTACTGTCTCTTACTACCTCTATAATATAAGGGCGGGCAAACTTGATCTGAAGAGACTATGAGAGGGGTATTGTGGGTAGGTCTTAAGAGTTTTTGGCTGGCGTGAGCTTGGTAACGGCCGTGTCGTTTCCGAGGACGGAACCAAAGTCCTATCAGTAATGAATGAATAAAAATCTACAACACAGATGGAATGTTATGGTAAGACATTACTTCTTTTTTTCTTGAATAATTCCCTTCATGACAAGCATTTCAAGAGTCATTTCACCCAGTGGGTAACTTCAGATTCTTTTTTTTGGACAATCCCTTCATTTGTGACGCACATTTCAGACATAGTTTCATGAAGTGGGATTGATGCTTTTCAGTTTTTCTTCTCATCTAGCCAGTGGGATTTCTTATGTTGTTTGTTTCACTGTTGCAGTCTGGAGTTGTGGGATTTCCTGCTGTGGAAGCCCTTGGCTCACCCGACTACCAGCATAAAAATCCTCCTATGCCAGGCAGACATCTTATCCTGATGTCAGTATGCTTGGGTATAAATCAAGCCAGCCGACGCCATGACATCAGTCTCTTCTTGCCATCTGAACCCGAAGCAGTGTTTCAGAGCATCTGTCAAGTCCATACCAGAGAGAAGTCATCCAAAGCAAAGTACCTCGTTGGGGAGCGCTCTCTCTCTCGCTTTAACTTATGACAGATGAGGTTAAAATTGCTTCAGCTGTGGTAAGCAAATCCCACACAAAGACTTTCATACGTTGTGTGTCACCTGCCTAGGCCCAGATTACAGAACTTCCCTAGTTGCTGTTTTTGCACCCTTTTCAATTCTAGGATGATCAGGCCTAGGGCTGAAGTCTTAGTTAGGCATCTTAGTCTGCCATCTACCTCACATCATCCGATGGTGTCTGCCAGTTGTACCAAGGTTGAGCTCCCTAAGCGAGGGAAGGACAAGGAAAAAAACCCAAACTTAGGGCCTCTGATGACAACCATTCACAGTCTGTCAGTCCGCCAAGGCTCATTATCACTATGGAAGGTGAGGTGCTTTTGCACACCCCTTTTGCAACCGAGGTGGTGGGGCAGGCATCTGTTGAGGACCTGTATGGAGTCTAACATGCTGTTGGGTCCCTCAACTTCTGCACAGGCCTTGGCTTTCAGTTCATTGGTCAGGTCCGAAGTCGCTCAACAGGCCTCTTCTTCCAACGAGTGATCTTTTACTGGTGATGTTTCTTCAAGGTGTCAGCCTGCATCATTTCTTCTTTACAAAGAGACTGGCATCAGGATTCTGTTTGTACCTTAGGCCCAAGGCCAAAGCTTCCTCTAAGAAGTGCTCTACCTCAGGTCCTATGCCTAGGCCTATGGGTCCCACACACTAGGATATCAGCAAAACCTTATCGTCTTAGAGCTGGCGGCCCCCTTTAGACTCTTCCCTAAGGAAAAGGAAGAGGGATCCTAGCCCTGAAGTTTTGACTTGAACCTCCTGATTCAGATGAGAATTCTCACCAGGAGGACTCTGTCTTTGATGAGGGACCTTTCCCTTCCTTACTTCTTTGGAAGAGTCATATTCTGAAGAGAATCTGACTTCAACTTCACCTCCTGAAGATATCACTTTTGGGGAAATACTCTGTGCCATGAGGGAACATTTTCATTGGGAAATACAGGAATACCCACAATCTAAAAAGAAGCGTTAGGGATTTACTTGACCTCCCAGAACACAAACCTTTGTATATTCCTCCTGTATTGGAGGTGGTAGAGGATTCTTTTATGGACACTTCCCTAAATCCAGATTCTCTGCCTCCAACCCCATGAAAACCAGACAGGTTCTGAACTCACATAAATACCTCTTCAAAACCCCCTTGTTGATCCAGAGGTTGTCACTCCAGGTCCCAAGGGAGCAAGAGCCAGCTCTTCAAAAAAAAAAAAAAAAAAGAAGAAAGGTTTAAAAAAAAATAAAGTCTATACTTCTGCTACCCTAGCCATGAGTTCCCTTACCTGACAGTTTCATATGATAAAATACCAGCAAAGTATTTTAGATAAAATGAAGCAAAAGGTATTCTCCCTGGAGGACATGACAATTTCCAAGGAATTGTTGGACCTTTGCCATTCCAGCTCCCAGGTGGCTAGACACTCATTACACTGTAGCTACGATGCTATGGAGGCCTCTGGCTGAGCTGCTGTATCTGGTTCTGCCATTAGAAGGCATGCCTGGCTTAGTGAACAGACCCTACTAGACCATGTCAAATCCAAACTTCTAGATGCAATCCTGGACAAAGACTTCCTCTTTGGGCCAAAAGCTGAGGCTGTACTCAAAAATATGGAAGATGGAGCAAAATCTATGCAAACTGTCAAGGACTTCCTCCAAGTTCAGCCTCCTAGGTGTAGTAGGAATTTTCCCACTAAACACTGGTCTTTTCCCTCCTAAAAAGCGGCCAAAGGAAACCCTGGAAGGAAAGGCCTCAGAGGCAGCATCGGTCACAAATGCCCAAGCACTGGTCCTCAGGAACCTTCAGTCAGGGGAGTTCTAGGCCGCAAGGGCCCTGGCAGAGAGCAGCAATGACTATTCCTTTCCCCTACCCACCCCCTGACCCTGTCCAGAAAAGATAGGTGGAAGACTAGGAGGAAGGAAATTAGTTCCTCATTACTTCAGACAAGTGGGTCTGAAAGTTATCTAAGAAGGTTACAGGCTGACTTTCAAAGAGCCATTAAAATACTCAGCTTACCCGGATATTCCACAAAATTGAAGAGCAGGGTCCCTTTCTCAAATTCACAACCTGTGCTTACAGGGCTCGGTGAAACCAGTACTAGAACACCAAATAAGGAAGGCATTCTATTCCAGGATATTCCTGGTTGCAAAAAAGGAAGGCTCTTGGCACCCTATTCTAGACCTGTCCACCCTCAAATCAGTCCTTTCTGGTAACAAAATTCAAAATGCTGTCTCTCAAAAAAATTCTTCCCAGGATAGCCCCTCAGGTCGTAATGATCATCTTGGACCTGAAAGATGCTTACTTGCACATTACTGTAGAGGAATTCTGCAGAAGTTGCCTTTGTTTCAGAGCAGGTACCCATCATTTTCAATTCTCTGCACTGCCTTTTGGCTTGTCTACTGCTTACAGGGTCTTCACAAAATGTTTAGCTCTTGTGATCACCTTCTGCAGAACAAGATACATGCAACAGCTGGAGAGGCTACAAAAGTACCTCAGGAAGAGGATCCTAGGCCTTAAACACATGCCCCACACAGAGAGTCTCAAAAAAACTCCAGCTATTCTCTCTCTCATGTCGTCTACTAAGAAGCGATCTTTGCTTGACATACAAAGCCATGTCTGACCCAGCTCGGTTAGAAATGCTACATCTAAAGAAGTACCAATCCCTCTGAACCACACGGTTCAGAGACCTCAACCTCATTACCACAATCAACAGAACATGCTGGAGGGGCAGGTTCATAACCCAGAAACTGCCCATGCTCTGGAATAGACTTCCCATGCATGCCAAGCTGAGCACCTCGCTAGCCCTGTTCACGACAAATCTTGATGAGTGGATGGGAAATAGAAAGTTCACACCGGAGATCACTCCAGTGGCTCTACTTGTAAAGACCCCAGGGCCATTAGCCTAGTACACACCTATAAACCTATGAGTGATCCAGATTTACCTTATGTAGGCGACTGCCGCTTTCAAGTCATGAGTCAAGTCAAAGCTCTTCAATGATCTGGCCTTCACTCAGGACCTCCTTGAGGTTCACCATAAATCTTTGCAAATCCAGGACAGACCCATCTACCAGGATAGTTTTTGGGGAGCTTTTCTGTTTTCCGCCCTTCAAAAGGCCTTCCTCCCTCCATAAAATGTCTCTTTCCTGAATCAGTACTTTGAAAACATTATGCCAAGACAGTGCCTCTTAGCCAGGGAATTCCCTCAAAGCATTGGGCTACATGGCATCTTGTATCCTCGTGATCCATCTGGCCAGGCTACACTTGAGGAAGCTCCAGTGGTACCATAAAAAAACTGTGGTGCTAGCACTCCCAGTCCATGGAAACAAATTCAGCTGAAAAGAGGAATTTGCATGGTGGACACGGGCATGTGCCCAGAACCTGGGTCTCGCCTTAAGGTTCACCCCTCAGGGCGAAACTTTAACCACAGATGCTTCAGAGACAGCTTGGGAGGGGGGCTCATTTTCAGCACCTTTAGTCCTAAGGCAGATGGGGAAATCAACTCGGACACAAGCACATATATCAGAAAGAACTGATTGCAGTTCAGAAGGGCCTACTAGCTTTCAAAGAACAGTGGAAACCAGGGGTCCTGCTAGTCAGAAGAAACACCACCACAGTTATGTGGTACATAAACAAGGAGGCACTCACTCTTTACCCTCTTTGTCGACCTCGTGTACAGGTTTGGGAGACAGCTTATTCTCTGGGGTTTGCACCTCATGGCACAGTACCTCCCATGGACTGAAAACGGTCCAGCAGATCATCTTAGCAGGAACTTGATGGATCCCTGCGAGTTGCATCTGCATCAGAAAATGTTCCTCAGCATAGTCCAGAAATGGGGATCCCCACAGTTAGATCTCTTTGCCACCAAAGAAAAATGCTCAACTGAAAATATTCTGCTCCAGGAACAAACTTCCCACAGCCTGGAGGACAGATGTTTTCTCTTTCCCTTGGGCCACCTTTTCATTAGAGTTTCCTCCTGTGCCACCTCTTCCACAGGTGGTCCTGAAAATCAGGGAAGAAGGCCCAAGGGTCATTCTGATAGCCCCAGACCAGCCCAGACAGCACTGGTATCCTCTGCTACTAAGTTTAACCTTCAAAAATCCATGGCAGTTACCTCAGAGAGTGGACCTTCTGACATAGGACAAGTGGAGGTTTGTGCAGCCCAAACTTCAGACTGTCAAACTCTCAGCCTGAATAATTCCCCAACATACTCCTCTGAGCTTACGCTGAGCAGACAAGTTCAAAACATTCTCGAGGAGTCTAGAAGGCCTAGTACTAGGAAATCATACTCGGCCAAGTAGAAAAGATTCTCCATTTGGTGTCAACAGCAAGGCCTCAACCCTAACTCAGCCAATATCTTTGCCATTTTACATTACCTAGCTACATTGGTTGACAGAGGCCTAGTCTTTTCTTCCATCAAAATTCATGCTTCTACCATTTCCGTCCATATCCTTATTCTTCCTCTTATTTCCCACCCCTGATGAAACAGTTTCTTAGGGGAGTGGTTCATATTAGACCTCCAAGAAGACAACCCACACCTCTGTGGGACCTCAGTTTTGTTCTGGAAAAATTGACACTACTCGCTTTGAACTGGCAGCTTCTGCTGAATTAAAATTCTTAGCCAATAAAAGGGCAGCCTTCTGAGTTATCACCTCAGCTAGGAGGGTCTCAAAGCTGCAAGCTGTCATGGCAGTGGAACCATTTCTCATATTCCACTCAGGCAGTGTATCAGTCAGGACTAACCCATTCTTTAAGCCCAAGGTGGTCATGGATACATCCTTGAATCAAGCCATGCACTTGCCCACCTTCTTTCATAAGCCTCGGAACCAGGGGGAAAGAATCCTTTCATGCCCTAGATGTGCAAAGACAGCTCTGCTACTATCGTGACCTAGTGAAATCTTTCAGAAAAATAAACCAACAGTTTGTATCCTTTGCCATTGGCTGTGAGGAGAAACCAGTTTCCAAACAGACTATCTCCAGGTGGATCTGTCACTGTATTTCCTTTTGTCACAGCCATCATTGTAAGAAGCCACCCAAAGCTGTTAGAACTCACTCTGATAGGGCCATTTATGCCTCTGGTGCCTTCCTGAAAGGAGTACCTATCAAACACAATTTGGAAGCTGCTACCTGGTCATCTATACATACATTTACCAAACACTACCACTTGGTCTTTTCCAGGTCTAGAGCAGGATTTGCCACTGCCATCCTACAGGGGACATCCTCTCTTTCCCATAATATTCCTTCCACCCTCATCTTAGCTTTGGGAATCATCCCACAAGTCAGGACTACAACAGTGAAACACAAAAGACAGTACAGTTGTGTACACTTAATCGTAAATGTAGATGTTCAAGTTTATTCACTGTTGTAGTCTCCCCCCCCCATCTTTCCCCTATAGCCTGCAGTAGTAGTTGTCTTCTCTAACCAGAGGACCCCCCTGGGTGTTTTTTCCCTGCAGAGCCCTTTTTCTACCTTTAACCCGTGCTTAGGGTTCATCCTGGGGGTTCCTACCTTCTAGCGTGAAAAAAAAAAACTGATGTCATGGCATCTGCTGGCTAACCTTTATACCCAAGCATACTGACATAAGATGTCCACCAGCCTTAGGAGGAGGGAAATTTTTATTTTGGTAGTCGGGACGGCCAAGGGCTTCCACAGAGGGAAATTCTACAAGTCGGGACAGCAACAGTGAATGCATTCAAACATAAACGTTTATGGTAAGTGTACACAGCTGTACTTTTTCAGTTCTCCATGCAGTTCATTAGGTCCTTTTCTCTGTTTTTTGGTCAGCTCTTCAAGTTCCTTCATTGCAGATTTTAATCTAAACTGTTCCTAATTCTTTTAGGCAGTTCTCACTCTTGCTTCTGTTCCATCATTTTTTTTCTTGTATAGTGGGAAGGTCTTAATGGCATATGTCCACCTGGTCAGAAAAAGAAAAAACGGACTTTAATTCCTGAAGCTTAACCTGAGAAATGTTTAATGCATGTTACTTTACTGACATTAAGCATAAATCTCTATTACTCAGGATGTTATTCTTTTTGTCTGAAAGCTGAATTTTTATAATCTTGAAATGCAGTACCTTTTTACCTTCACTCTTGCAGTTATACTTAGACCACAACTAGCTTTATGAAGTTGGTTATGCAGTATTTACAGTTAGAAGGAAGACACAATTATTAGCATGACTATTGCAGAGGGATTTATTTAAAACAGAAGTATGATGACCAGTGAGCTCTATCTCAGGCGTCTAGTATTGTAATAGTACACTTTTGTACTTGGTTTCCTTTCCCAAAACCTTGCACTAAATATGAAAGTAAATTGGAGTAAAACAAATGTGTGCTCCACTGCCTGTTTCATAAATAGCACTACTAGATATGTGATAGCTGTATGAGGTAGTCTGTAGACTTTTTTAAAATTGACTTGGAGGGGTCAGCTGTATTAGTATAGCATCTGCCTTGGGATGGTTATCGTACTTATTCCTGTTATTTGTTTGGGGGGGGATACCCCTTAAAGAAATATGAAGTTCAGTCACATTTCACACCCCTCTTTGTGGCTGCCCTGTTTCCTCTGGTGATGGTTTCATCACAGAAGAGCATGACACCCTTCATACACTTTTCCTGCTTCAGTTCACTTCCCTGTATTGTGGGATGGTTTGATGATGATTTTCAGCGAGTGATCTGAACTACCTTTTGCAGCATCATTGGACTCCTGTAGTGCTTTGCTGTGGTGTTGAATTAAACTCTATATCCATTAAATTTTGCTTTTAGACCATTCAGAATCATTCTCTTATTTTGCAGCTTGTACTCCCTTTCCCATGGGACTTGGACTTTGTGGTTAACAGGTTAACCTGTCCACACATAGAACTTGGTAGCTTAGTGGCAATTTTTATTAAAATTGGAAACTTTTTTTTCTTGTGATCGTCACCCCTCCTTGTACTGTCTTTGAGCTTTAGGTCTTTATGTATAGGGAAATGTCTGATTTTCTCAGGGATCAGAATTTTGGGAATGTCTGCCAGTTTGAACCCAAGCTTCCTTCCAAGTATTGATTCTTGACATTCCATGAATAAGTCCATTCTTCATCCTTGTTTTATTTTCACAGTCATAAGCCCTGGGACAGATGACCTCTCACACTGTGGATGTGCACCAAGCAACTGGAGAAGGGTGCACAAGTTTAAGAAGATGAACCACTTGTGGTCTCCTTTACACTAGGATGAGAAGGGATTGCAATTGCCTGACACTTTCCTGCTGGATTGCTTTTTGCCTTCAGATAGATAGTTAACCTTTTTCTGTTAATTTCTGAATACATAGTTCACTTCACTGGAGTAATGGCTTCCTCCTTTGGTCTTGTCAATGATACTTAATAGACATCTATGGAAGGGAGACTTGGTGGTAGTTGCACACCTTCTGTAAGCATGGTTGTCTTGAGTGAATTTCAGGGAGTTGATCTTCATGTGGGAATTCAGCACTCCACTGCTCAGCTGTCAGATCTGTGTGTCTGGTTACTGCTGGCGATTCATCTCAAACAGGGACATTTCAAGACTGTTCCATGATGATAGATGCAGCTAACACAGTCTTACTATTTTAGTCTATCTATGAGAAGATCTTTCTTGATTGGCCAGAATATCTTCCTCCATTGGTCTGATTATGAAGGTCTCCTCCAAAAGCCTTGACTCTTTAGGAGTTGACTCTAAAGTTAGCTAAGTGCGTATCTTTTATAACTTATTTAATAATTTGTCAGGTCTTTAGATTTATTTTTTTGAGTTGCTCAAATGGTGTTTCCTAGTGGCATGGATCAAAACTGATGGTCTTTTGAGGCATGCATATTTACATTTCCATGTTTTATCATGACAGCCTTATGTGTACCCCCAGATGTGTAATTTTTGTATGAAAATGCAAATCTGTGATATACCTAGACAAGGGCCCTCCATTGAGTATTTTTTTCTTAGATCAACTTGTAATAATCTGTTGTGTATTTTTTGTACCAGGTAAATATACGGGTGGAAGCTGATTGTCTGAGACATTTTTTTTTCTCCTGCTAGGCGTGCAATGGAACTCAGTTTTGCCTTAGTAAATGGTAATAATATTCGAGGAATGATGAAGGAACTGCTTTACTTCCTTGACTCCTGTGATCCAGAGTTTAAAGCTGACTGTGCTTCTGGAATCTTTCTTGCTGCAGAAAAGTAAGGGTATAGTTGATAAATTAGACTGATTAGTGCCAAAGTAATAGGCAATTTTCCAGTCTAAAATCACTAGTTTTATCATGTAAAAGTAAACATTATATAACAAATGAGTAAATTTAGCATCACAACAGCATTCATAAAATGAGGTAGTACATATTTATTAATGCTGTCTAAAACAAGTTTGAAACTTTAAATGTTTGTAAACATTTAGAAGATATAGATTTGTACAAGAATGTAAATATCTATGTTTCCATGACAGTCATCATTGCTCTTGCCTCACATTCTAAAAATATACATATTTGTAAATGCTGTTTTTGCATTCCGAAGAAGTTGTGCATCATTGTCTTTTGCATGTACAGTCCCTAAAAAGGTAATTATCAAACAAGTAAGTCTGCCTTTAACAATGTTGTATACTTCTTTGTTGTAAGCATTAGTTTAGGCATTTACAGAAGTCATTTGACCTCTTGTGTACCACACAGTTTCATAGAAAAGAGGAGTACGCAAGTTCAGCATTGGTAAAAAAAAAATGCATTTCAAAATATGAACGGTTAGTCTCACTGCTAAGATAAAACTCATTGCAAAAAATGCATAATTGCACCATTTTTGAAGACTACCACCACTGCAAATTACAACATTGATAACCCTTCTTTAAGAGTAGACCCAGTGGTAAGGGACTTGGAAACTTATGTTGACAGTAACCTGAACCTTGATCATGTGTTGATGGTGGTGAGAAAATCCTTCTACGTGATACAACTTGTAAGTAAGTCCATGGCATCCATATCTAAAATCATCATAGTGCCACTATATTCAGCCATCATTAAATCAGTAATAAATTACAGTGCACCCTTCAACATGTACCTGACTAGGCATTTGTTACAGTTAAACCGGTCACAGCGGTTCCTCACTAAAAGAAATAGAGGGTGTAAATATGTCTCATGAAGACTGCCTCAAAGACCTGTCTCTGTACTGTGTCTCCTATAGACTAGTGAGGGGCAATCTATACCTAACCTACATCCATAGATCCAGCCCGATGGATTTGCTACATTTGCAAAACAAGCAGTACTAAATTACCTGATCTAAGGACCTTATCCTCATGTGTGACATAAACAGAACATTTTGGAGGGGCAGGTATGTATCTTAAGATTACTTTCTCTGCAACAGATTTCCAATTCATGTGAAGCTGAGCTCTTCTCTAAGCTTATTCATATACAGTCTGGATCAGTGGATGGGAAATTGCAAATTCCCTCATGGCTTGTTGACTGTGTCTTTCACCAGGTAGACTTTTGTTGATTTTGTTGAGATAGTCACATTGTACCACTGTGGTGCAGTGGTTAGCATTGTCGCCTCACAGCAAGAGGTTCTCTGGTTTGATTCTAACCTGGGGTACCTTCTGTGTGGAGTCTGCATGTCCTCCTTGCGTTCGCATGGGTTTCCTCTGGGAGATCCAGTTTCCTCCCACATTCCAAAGACATGCATCTGGAGCAGTTCTCCCCAGGCCTCTGCTGAAAATGGGCTCTGTTCCAGTCAGACTCTCCCAGTAAATGTTAAATAACTAAATAAATAAAAGTAAATCCCCTGGTTGGTTACTTTTTCCCCCCATATGCCAACAGCAGCCTCTGCATAAGCCTGTCCTGTACTTGTCCCACTGATATCTTTGGCAGCCATGAACCTGTCTGTCATTGCCCTGTTTGTAGTCCTTTGGTAACATATTCAGCATTTCTATTAAGAGTGTTGGCCCACCTTTCAGTGGTGTCTGTGTTGTATAATGTTTGCAACTAAAGTAGTGACAGTGTTGTGTTTTTCATTTATATAAATGTAAGATTGCCTATGTTATATATGATGATTTAATAAAAATGTTTATTGAAAAAGAAGAGTGTTGGCCTACCCATCCCAGAGATAGGTTTAAGGGAGGGTTTCCCTCTGCCTCTTTGCTGTAGAAGGGGAATGGGACATGGTGGTCACAGAGACCCTCATATCAGTGATGTGTAAGAGCATTGAAAACCTCCCTCACATGGCCCATTTTCCAGAAAAAACCTCCAGTTCATGAATTCCTGAATGGACTGGATTGTGGTCACTTGCTTTCACCTCAGATGTCTTGAACATATAACAACAAATAAGTAGGGGGTCCACCCATGGACCACGTGGTCAAAACTGCACACACTATCTACTCCAAAGAGATGTTTTACCTGTTAATGGGTAGTATACAAATCGAGTCCTGTGTAGTCCAATGAGGTCCATGTTAGGTAACAGAAGCCAAAACAAGTCTATACATTACTGACTGATGGGTAAGGAGTTCCCTTTTTATGACTGGTGCTCAGATCTGGTAACTGTTTGACTTAGTCCAGGGTTGTATCCACCAGTGTGGAGCAAATGCTGTGAAAGCTTTTCCCCTTCATGACTTTTGGAGATCAAGGAAAAGCTGGTTAGAATCCTTGCTTTTTTGTGTGTACCTTCACGTGGCCTACTGTAACTTTTACTGCACTAATGCTATGACAGTAGGCTTGAGTATGTTCTTTCACAGGGTGGCAAGGCTCAGAATGAACAACTTCTGGGATAATCTAAGGTGGGGCATTCTAAATGTTTCCTTTAATGAGAAGGCCATCTTTAGATGGTCTTCCCAGAGCTTGGTTGAGGAACTTGCTGGAAATAAACAGGCTATTACCATGTTGGAGCTCATCTGTGACTCTCAGAATTCCCTGCTGCTTTTTTCCAAGCCTATCAAGCCTTCACTAAAGAAATGGAGTTCCCTTCACAGACTGACAGGAACCCTCCTGAGACAGGCAGTAGTACTACTGATTTGTGTTAGCCAGGCGACCTCAGTGGCCCAATAGTCACAGTTCTAACTACAGCTCAGGACTTTCCCATGGGTGGTTCTTGGATTTTTGTCCAACTTGGATAGCAGTCTCCCAGAATCATTGGGTTGTAGATCTCTTTTTAGGTGACCATGTCTTAGAGCACACAGATTTTCTCTGCTAAGGAGTCCCCTCCTCAACCAAACAATTTCTGCAGATTTCTTTGGACAGACTCTGACATTACTTCTAAAAGAGGCTGTAGAATTTTATACTCTGTAGGAGTGAAACCAGGTATTTTTCTGCCTTCAATTTGGTGTGAATGGGATGGCACAAACACCTCTGCTTTATAAACGTTCAGATGGAGACTTTTCCTGAGGTCATGTGTCTGCTGCTGCTTATAGTGTGGAAGATGGCACTGAAATGATAAGTGCTATCATGCCAGCATCTGGGGTCTATAGGGTATGATCTTTTGGTTTGTATTAAGTAAACAGTTGTAGTAAAGGGTTTCTTCTGCACCCACAGTGTTTAACATTAATTTTAGTAGCTCCATCAAAGAATTTCCTCGCAGCATCCCTTACTTGGACCCTTCTGAGGTTATAGGCTCTCTGAGTTTGCTGTCCTATATTTTGGGATATGTTATTTTTGAGCCTGGTTTAAAGGATCTCTGGTTGGGAAAGAGGTGGACATAATTTGCTACTTGTTCTTGCCTAAGTGAAGCTCTTGAGTTTATGGCTTAAGCTGCCTTGTTAAAAGCATGGATTATAGCAATAACCCACGCCTGGGTGTGGGTAATGCGGGATTTACCCACGGTTGGCGTGGTTTGGTCCCGAGGGACCAAACAAAGACAACCGTGGGTAAATCCATTACCCACACCCAGAAGTGGGTTATTGCTATTATGCTATGACATTATTTAAGAAAAGAAATAATTACTTTTCTTAAATAATGGCATTGTATAATGCCTCTTTGCTGCCCTTCCGCAGCTGTCTGGTATCCTTGGCAGTTCTGATGTACTGCGCATGCCTACGCAGTATATCAGAGCTGTGGCCAAAAGCAACGGAGAAGGCAAGATCTCCGTTGCTTTTTACTGTTTCGCTATGTTAAATGGGTTTAACATAGTGAGACAGCTTTAAAATAAGCAACGGAGATCTCCGTTGCTTATTTTAAAGCTGGCTCGCTATTTTAAACCCATTTAACATAGCGAGACAGGTTTAAAAAAGCAACGGAGAAAGCAAGATCTCCGTTGCTTTTTACACACTGTGTCGCTATGTTAAAGGAGTTTAACATAGCGAGACAGCTTTAAAAAAAGCAACGGAGATCTCCGTTGCTTTTTTTAAACCTGTGTCGCTATGTTAAACTCTTTTAACATAGCAAGACAGTGTTTTAAAAGAGACTTATACTAATGGAAAAAGTCCGGGCGACCGGACCTTTTTCCATTAGTATAAGTCGATTTACAACATGCACGCTGGCCAATCAGCGTACACGTTTTGGGATATTAATGGGGGGTCATGGTATAATACAGAGTTTAGGTTGAGATCCATTGCGTTTCCTAGGTTTAATAACAGCCAAGGTCTTTGTTGCCTTACAACAGAAAGTGGATGTTACTGGGGCTATGAGCTGGAAGGAGTTTGTTACCATGTAGTTACGTTAGTCCCCACTGTTCTCGTTTGGAGTTTTCGTTTTTGAGGCTAACCCTACTGCAGATTTGTGTAGCAAGTGCTTTGCAGTTGAGGTGATGAACCTACTACTTTTCCTTCATGGTTCAGAGGAAATGGACTTTAAGGTAGAGGAGGTTGCACAATAAACATTTTGAGCAATGGACAGTGTATGTTCATCTTGTTCTTCACTGTTGTAGTTCTCACGTTTACAATCTGCCTCTTGCAGGTAGCCTAACAGTATCCTCCTAGTAAGATGCAGATATGTCAGGGGTATAAAGGGAGTATTGGACAGTCATTTTTAAGTCTTGCAGTGTGGATTGCTGTGTGTTTCTCAGCTGTGCCAGGTAAGTACCTCAAGGGATTTTTTTCTCCCATCTTATCTGCTTGATTGTTTGGCTTGTACTTGATACTGAATCCAACTTTGAAGATTATTTTTGAAAGTAAATAACTGTGTAGTATGCGAGGAAAGAAATCCAAACAAGGATTTTCATAATAGGTGTTTGTTCTGCCTCGGCCCAGAGCACAGTGTGGAGTCCTGCCTGCATTTTGCTGCTTTTAGCCTGAGGGCAGTCTACAGAAGGTGTCTATTTCTTCAGGGGTTTCCATCCATGAAAGGGTCACATGCATGTTTGAGTCACTGTAGTTTCCACCAAAGCCAGCAGAAATCTCCTGCTTAAGGGAGGAAAAAAACGTATCAATATGAAGGAGAAGCACTAGGTAAACAAAAGCATCTCATATGACTCTAGCTTTTCTTGCTGTAGTGCCCTGAATGCATTGAGGCGTTTTTGCAGGTTTCACCTGTGGAGTTTGTTTCAGCCAAGCCCCCTGCCTTGACCATTGTGCAGGTGCCCACATTATAATTTTGTGCAACATCCAAGACCAGAGTATTCAATACGTCTCCTGAGACTAATCATCCTTCAGCTTTGGAGGCCCACGTTGTAATTTCAGAACAGGAAAATTGGGTCCCCAAAATCCATTCTAGTCCAGGAAGAGTTTTCCATAGACCACTTAGATGTTTTGATCCTCTACCTAAGGCTTTCACAGCAGTTGTTCCCAAATTCATGAGGCTTAAAACACCAAAGCACAAACAAGTGCTTGCCAACCTCACTTAGGCCAGGCACCACCTCCTCCCATTCCATTTTCTAGGCTTCTCACAAATCTTTAGCTGAGGTAGCTGAGTACTTTATCATTTTTAAAGACTAGAAGACCAGAATAAGGACATACATGAGGTGTCTGAGGCCCCTTGAAAAAAGATCAGGTTGAACCCTCCACAAGAGGACTTTCACTTTGATAGCCTTGATCCAGACATTGACAGGTTGACTGAGGTTTTCCTGTGGGGAAACGAGAGAGTATTTGTCTTAAATTAAGCTTCTAGGCTTCCCCCCTGGCTCTAGATATCCTAAAAGATGTGTTCAGTAAAGCATTTCTGGAGTCAGACCCCCTTTCCTCCTGCTGTTAGGAAGCTGTATTAGTTCTACAGGGTCAAGGATTCTGTAATTATATTTATTGTGACCCTTTGGAGATTCCAGATATGATGTCGCTGGACCCCAGCAAAGGAGCTACCTTAAGTTCAATGAGGAACCATATTCCTAATGATAAGGAGAGCATAGACCTCGACTGCTTTGGGGGAAAAGTGTACACCTCTGCTACCCATTCCTTTACAGCCTAAAATTGCCAGTCCACACGTGCTTAACTTCCAGTAACCCATGCTGGAGAAGATGAGGGCTAAGACATAGAGGATTGAGGACAAGACTCTGAAACAATAGATGCTGGACCTATCTGTCCTTTTTTGCAGATTGTCCTCTGATGCTGGGGACTCCTCATTCATGGCAGCAGTTACAGGCTTTGTTATGCAGGAGCATGCCTGTCTGTGGATCCTATCCCTAGGAAATGTTAACATATAGTTCCGTAATGCCCTTCTGAGCAAAGATGATCTGATTGGATCCCCCTGTCCAGAAACTTTTCTGAAAAACTGGAGGAAAAGGGGGAAAACTATCCATTCTGTAAGACAAATTTTGCATGTGCAAGTTCCTTGGTACAGCAGGAATTTCCCAGCAGAACCTTGATCTTCAAACATGAAACAGGACAGTTATAGACAAGGGAAAGGAAAAAAATGGGAAATTTAAGAAAGAATGACAAGCTAGACCCTGAAACAAGCTTGGTGTCCTCAGGGCCAAGGCACTTAGAAGGATGAGCCATGACTCAACCAGACTGTCCCCTCCCTGAGCCCACCTCAACCCATTCCCCATTTTCCCCACTTGATTTCCTCCTCAAAAAAAGTTTAATGCTTGTTCTTTTTATAAGAAGTTGGGCAGAAATTAACCCAGTGCCAGTGGGTGTTAAAAAATTATCCAGAGAGGTTACAAATTGCATTTTTAGGGCATTCCAAAACAGAGCCATTCTGTCAATTCTCAAGGACTCTCTGGCCTTCATTCCTGTAGCCGTTCTAGAAATGGTTCATTCTGGGACCATGGTTAGTGTTCCGCTGGAAGAGGAAAGACAAGTTTTTTTTTTTCCTCAGGAATTTTCCTAATCCCTAGACAAGAAAAGCCCATGATGTTTTCCTATATTTTTGTAATCAGACTCCGTCTTCTAGGTCTGCGTTCAAGGTCAGTCTTTTCCTTTTCACTTTTGGAGTACTTTTTTTTTGTTAAAAGAGATGTTTGCTTAGCCACCACAAAGCATTGCTGTCACCTCTTGTGCTTGGTATCTTCTTTCTGCTGCAGTGTAGTCAACCTTTGTCACTTGCCCAAAGTAATGTATTTCTAGCTATAATCAGTTGTAGATTCCTTCTAAACATTTGTCATTTAATAACACCCTCTGGAGGGAGGAACGAGGCACATATTTGTTTGAGGCTGTCTTCCCTTCTAATAAAGTACTCCTAAACACTATACTAGCAATGAAAGGGTAAAACGGCAAAGTCGGAGAAGTGGAACACAGCAGGCGGAGATCAATCAATTCTGCAATGGATGTCAAAAGCTGTTCAGCTTGTAATAAAACAGTATCCAAACTCTCCAAAATAGTTAAAAAGATTTATTGTAAAGACGAGTTAGCGCTTTCACCTATTCAGGCTTCATCAGACTCAACACATTAATGCTGTAAATCATTGAATATATACTTCAAAAGGCGGGAAAGCAGAATCAATAATACAATTAATAAAATTACTAGCAATTAAAATGACTATCAACAAGGTGAAGTAAAATGCTTACACAAGCAGCCAATTCATACAATGTAGAAAGGCAACATACAAAGCTCTTATATTAATATAAAAATACTGTCTATGAAAAAATAAAATAAGAATCACTAAGCCAATATATGAATCACTTAGCCAATATATAAAAAGGGCAATGCATAGAAACTACAAAGTATCAGGTAAATATATGCATGAACGTCACAAAATGTGTGTCTGTGCCAATAATAAAGGCATAAAAGTGTAAGCATGAAAACAGAAGAATAATAAAAATCACAATACATCATCCTATATGAAAATATTATACATATATTATGTATATTCTGTGTTTATTTATATATAAATCTTTAATCTTCTCATTTTCAAAAAAGGTTTCACAGATACCTTAACATTCAAGCCTGGTGGACTATCGGACCTGAATTTCATTATCCAAAAGTTCTCTCTACCTTCTGTATGTGTCCTAATGTCCCCTCCCCTACTAGTGATGTTAATGGTCTCTAAAATCCTAAAAGTAAAGACATGGAGGGGGCAATTTTCAAATACATGTCTGGCTAGGGCATTTGTTTTGTGCACCATCCTGATACTATAAAGATGTTCACGTATACGGTCTCTGAAGGTCCTGTTGGTTTTACCTACGTAGAAGGAACTACAAATGGAACAATTAGCAAGATAAATAATGTGTTTAGTCATGCAATCCCCATATGCATTAAGAAAATATGAATGGTTGGTGACTGGATGTGTAAAGATATAGCTGGTACAGATGTAATCGCAAAAATTACAATGTCCACAGCCATGTGTCCCAGTAAGTGGAACAGAAGATGATGGAACTATGGGTCTCCTGTCACAAAGCAATCTTTTTAGGTTCTTCTTGTTCCTGTACCTAAAGACTGGGGCGTCACCTAAGATATCTCTAATATGAGAGTCTGCCATAAGGACCCTCCAATGGGTCTTAACAACATCCTGGATGTCATGTACATCAGTGGTGTAAAAAATGGAGAAAGCTGTCTGATGTACAGTGGTAGGTTTGGTCCGTTGTGATTGAGTAATACTAAGAGATGAATCCGAAAAATATGGGGCGGCACTACCTGTTCTTAAATCAGATATTCCCTCCGTACCCTTGAGTATATCATGTGTTGTATAACCACGATGTAATAACCTTTCATGTAAGGCCCTCATATCTTGATCAAAGCCAGACTCACTGGGATTATACCTAGAAACTCTAGTAGCCTGTCCCTTAATAATGTTGTTGAAAACATAAGGGGGATGCATGCTAAAACGATGTAATAAGGTGTTCATGTGACAGGGCTTCCTAAAAACTCCGGTATTGATTATTCCATTTGGTAATTTTTCAACAAAGATATCTAAAAAGGATATCTTAGTGGTTGATGTCTCATGGCTGAAACTTAAATAAGTAGTGGAGGTATTAATAGAGTCAATAAAACTCAATAATTCTAGATGGTCACCTTTCCACAAGAGAAAAAGATCATCCACGAAACGTCTATAGAATGGGAAGTGTTCAATAAAAGCAGGTAAACCATACATATATTCATGTTTCCATTCTGCCATGAACAGATTGGCGTAGCTATTGGCACAAGAAGTGCCCATAGCTACGCCATCCTTCTGTAAAAAACATTTCCCCTCAAAGTAGAAAATATTATTGGAGAGTACCAGATGTAATAGGGAAGTCAAAAGACTAATGTTGGAATCAGACAAAGTAGAATCACGAATTAGGTAACGTCTAACCATATCTATACCGATTTGGTTAGGTATAACAGTAAATAAGGATTTCACATCCATTGTCACAAAAATATAGTCAACTCCTCCTAATGAGCCTTGCAAGTACTGGTAGAGGTCAAGCAAAAACTGTTGTGTGTCTTTTAGAATATGAATATTAGTGTCAACAATGGGTCTCAAATTGTTCTCTATGAAAATAGATGCTGGTTCTGTTATCCATCCCCTGCCAGCTACTATCGGTCTCAGGGGTGGATCAATCAAATCCTTGTGTATTTTAGGTAAACTGTTAATCAACGGGATAGTAGGCATAGGCACATCCAAAAACAAAAACAGATTGTTGTCTATCAGGTTGCTATTAAGCAAGTTCAACAATTCAGAATGTACTCTGTGAATAGAAGGGGACCTGCGTCGATTGCTGTCTCATCTTCCGTGATGTTAGCGAGTCAGGGGTATAAAGCATGCAGACGATGCCATTACATCAGTTTTTCTTGCCGTGCGGTGCCCGAAGCAGAAGCAATTCGCAAGTGGTGGTCGGCCAACTCCTAATACTGATGTTAGGATACTGAATGTTATGTTCAAAAAATGTTCTCTATGTTGGGTAATGTTTTGAAAGTATGGGATTGGGCTATTGCAACCAACCGTTTCTTGGTAGCAACACACATTCCGGGGAGATCCAATGTGATAGCTGACAGACTGAGCAGAACTATTCTTTCCCGCACGAGTGGTCTCTGAACGACAAAGTGGCAACTCAGATATTCAGAAGATGGGGAACTCTTTGTTGCGACCTCTTTGCAACTCCCCTCAACACGAAATGTCTACAGTTCTTCTCTCTCACCCCAGTTCCGGGGGGGGTTTCCCAAGGACGCCCTAGTCCAAGCTTGGCCCACCGGCCTACTGTACGCCTTTCCACCAGTTCCCCTTCTTCCCAGGGTGATCCAGAAGGCGATTCACTTGCAGTGCAAGATGATTTTAGTTGCCCCATACTGACCTCGTCAAGTCTGGCTGCCCTTTCTTCGGAAATACGCACTGGACGGTCCATGGTTCATGGACCAGGTGCCAGATCTCTTGATCCACCAGTCGGGACAGCTTCATCAGTCCCTTCACTCATTGAGGTTAACAGCTTAGCTTCTCCACTTCCGACTATAGTCAGGAACCAGGTTTTGGACTCGGAAGTCATACATATCTTGTCCTCGGCCCACAAGAATTCGACTAAGATGATGTATAACAGCAAATGGAAGAGATTCGCCGTTTGGGCCCAACTCCGGGGATTAGATCCCATTACTACCCCGGTGTCTGAAGTTTTGAAATTTTTAGCTTCCTTATTCAATCAAGGTTCTTCGGTCTCTACCATTAAGGTTCAATTAGCAGCTATTTCTAATTTTTATGAAAGTATAGACCCACCTTTGATGAGCAATAAGTTGTGTAAAGCCTTCATGAAAGGTGCTGGGCTGCTACGACCTCCGATTTCTCATCCCGCTCCTCCGTGGTAACTTAATTTCGTATTAGGTGCTTTGACCTCTTCCCCCTTCGAACCGGCAGCAACTTGTAACTTGAAATTTCTTTCTTGGAAGACTGCCTTTTTGGTGGCAATTACATCAGCCAGAAAAGTTTCGGAACTTCAAGCCCTATGTGTCAAACCACCGTACCTGGTTTTTCACAAAGATAGAGTATCCCTCAGGCCTAATCCATCCTTTGTTCCCAAAGTTTGTTCTAGTTTTTGTCTTCAACAGTCATTGGAACTCCCAGTTTTCTTCCCCAACTATTCAGACAGAGCGGAATATATCTTCCATTCATTGGATGTTCACAGGCAATTGCGCTTCAACTTAGATAGGACGCACCAAACACGGAAAACAGATCAGTTGTTTGTGTCCTTTTCGGACAATAAATTGGGCAAAGCAGTCACGAAGGTCACTATTGCCAAGTGGATCAGAGACACTATCAATCATACTTATTTTCTTTCTAATAGAGAGCTTACAACCACTGTGAAAGCTCATTCTACAAGGGCTATGGCTACTTCGACAGCCTTTCATTCCAAGCTTGCCATTAGTGACATTTGTGCTGCGGCTACCTGGTCTTCTCCTCACACCTTTATTTCTCATTACAAATTGGATGTGGCATCTCGGGGACGAGCTTCCTTCGGTTCCACAGTTCTCAGGAGTGTTTTCCAGTGAGCCACCCAGGAATCGGGTGCTAGGGACGCTGTCCCATCAGTACAGAATGTAGGCGAGATAGGATCACATAACATCTTTTAATTATGTACTTACCGTAACTTTAGATGTTTGGGATCCATCTCGCCACATTCTAATAACCCACCCTCCTTCCCCCTGCCTTGGAGATCAGAAGAGACCGGACGGTTCAGTTTAGCCATTTCATCTTGAAACACCTGGCAATGTTATTTCAACTGTCTATGACTGTGTGCATGTGTGCGGACAAACAAGATCTGGGGAAGTAGTGGTGGTGCATCCTGGGATGTAGAATAGCTCAGCCAATTAGAGACTTCGCTCTATAGTATAGCGTGCCGAGTCGGAGCCGAGGATCGGCTCCGAACCCATCAGTACAGAATGTAGGCGAGATGGATCCCAAACATCTAAAGTTATGGTAAGTACATAACTAAAAGTTATACAGAATATTATATCCATACAGTTTCAGAAAGTATCTTAGGAACTAACCCAACATGGAAATGAAGAAAGGATATTCTGCCAGTAGGGATGACTGCAATTAGGGATATAGACTGTGTAGGCAAGAGGGGGCTAGAATTTATTGGAGAAAACTGGCAAAGGAACCAAGGTATTGGGAGCAAATAACTAGAGGGAAAGGTAATAGAATGGGAAGAGGCCTAGAATTAATTTGGACTGCAAGTCAGTTTGCCTGCCCTATCAAGGATTGATACCAGAATATAGGCAGAGAATAAAATAGGGGAGGAGTCAAAAATGAAAGACCAGCACTGATAGTTTTTAGTAGAATCTAGAACAGAAGCTGCAAGTAAAAAAGGAACAGTTAGTAGAGCGCGCACAGAGTCAGAGGAGATTAGAAGTGATTGGGAAGAGAGATTGGATAAACAATTCACAAAGAAAGCAGTAGAAGGATATATGTATGTCTCCCAAATATGCAAAAAATCTGGAAGATTTAGGATTTTTGCTTGGAAGTGTTTACATAGATATTTTTATTCCCCAAATAGACTCCAGAGAATTTTTCCTCAGGTAGACAGCAAGTGTTGGAGGTATGACAGGGAAGAAAGAGGTAGTTGGGAACATATTTTCTGGGAGTGCAGTGAGTTTGGCAGACTTAAAGGAATCCATGCAGGATGCACTGTGTAAGATGCTGGGTGGGCAGATTGATGTGAAGAGGGAGATTTTTTTTATTTGAGCTATGATGCAGAATCTGATTTGCCTAGTTATGGTAAGGCCCTGCTGTGTCTAATTATGGTGGGTGCAAAAAATGCAGTTACTAGAAAATGGAAATCAAAATTTAAACCAACTATACTAGAAGTAGTAAATATAGTAACCGAGATAAAACAGCTGTTGAAATTTTTAGAAAATGATAGGAGCAAATGAAATAGGAAAAAATTGAATTGTTGGAGCAGTACATACAGGGGAGAAATGAGGTTTAAAAGAAGGCAGGACTTAAATGAGTTGTGTAATGTTTGACTGAGAATGATTTGGTAGGTTATAAGTGATGGGTAATGTTTGCAACTGGGAGTGACAGTATAGTTTGTGATGTAAAATGCTTGCAACTAGGATTGTGTTGGTGTAGTTTTTCATTTACATAGATGTAAGATTGCCTGTGTTGTAAGTGATGGTTTTAATAAAGATGTTTTTTTGTTTAAAAAAAATGCCAGTGCCTCAAACAGTGGCCGAAGAGATTTTTTACCATTGGGGTCAGCCTTTGATCTTTTTGCTTCTCCCCTCGACAAGAAGTGCAGCAAATTCTTTGCCCTAGTCCCGAAACAGTGGAGTTGCTAGGAGATGCCTTATTCCACATTTGACCTCTGGTCTCCTATATACTCATTCCCTGTTACCATTAATCCCCAAATTTCTAGAGAAAGCTTTCAAGTTGAAGAGCACAGTCATCATCATACACCCTTTTTGGCCTCAGCAGGTCTGATTACCCTTCTTGTGGCTTCAACTTGTTTATCCTGCTTGGATACTAAATCTATCTCACCTGCCACTGATGTGACATCTAGATATCAGTGGCCTCAAGTTAACTGTATGGTTTCTCCAGATGTTCTTTGTGTTTCACTGTTGCAGTCATCACATTTGGATTCTCTGCTTGCAGTAGCCCTTAATCGGCCTGATAAAGTCTTGGGTCCTGCGTCGGTTGCTGTCTCTTCTTCCGCGACATCAGGTAGTCAGGGGTATAAAACATGCAGCTGACGCCATTACATCAGTCTTTCTTGACGTGCGGTGCCCAAAGCAGAAGCAGTTCACAGGTGCAAGTCATCAGACTCCTGAAATTTTCGTTTTCGAATTTTATAACCGAAGTCTTCAACTAAAAACTAAGTACCCCGTTGGGGAAACTTTTTCTTCCTCTAAACCAATGTCAGTAAAAGTAAATAATTGTATTTTTTGAGGAAAGCAAATGCCTCATAAAGATTTTCATTCGTACTGTATTCCTTGCCTAGACCCTGACCATGACGTACCTCGCTTTTGGTTTTGTGCCTTATTTAAACAACGAACTATCCGTTGTCAGTATATTTTCGCTTCTAAATACTTGGGTGCTTGGTTCAATTATCCAGATATGTCTTCGGTAAGCCATCCGACTACCGACATTCCGAAAAAATGCAAAGATAAAGACAGAGACAGGCCGCCTAGGTCCAAAGCTGCCGATGAAGCTTCTCGTAAGCCTGTCGCCAGTTTGCCAGTATTCAGTGAGGAGCTTTCGCAGCCCCTGATACCCGCTACTTCAGATTCGCAGGCCTCTACTGAGACCCATTCTGAGTCCGGTATGCCGCGCGATACTTCAACTGTGGAACTTGCGGATGTCACCACCTTGGATTTGTTGTGCAGGCACCGGCTTCTGAGGGTGTATTCAGGCCTACTGACTTGCATATTAAACCAACGCCGTCTTTTTCTTCAAGGCCTAAAACTCGAACCATGCCTAGAAAACCGCCAAGACCACATGGTCAGGCCTCTATGCCTAAAAAATAAATAAGAATGGCTGAAGACCTTATTACCTTAATCAGGGGAAGCCAGCTTTTCTCCTCTAAGAGACCTAGGACTGAGTTTGCTTATGATACTCCTGACCAAGGTTCTGAAATTTCTGTTTTCCTCTGATGACCAGGATTTGCCCTTATCTACCTGTGATGATTCTGATGCTGAGGACTCTATTCCCTCTGCTTCCCCCCCAAAGGATCTCTCTTTTGGTAAAACATTGCATACTCTTTGGGAGCATTTTTGTTGGGAAAGTCAGGATTTCTCCGATTCTAAAAAGAGGCTTAGGCATTTCTTACTCATGTACCAGCACAGGCCTTTAGCTATTCCTTCTGTACTAGACATCATTAATGATGCCTTTTCGGAATCCAGCTTGGTCCCTGACTCTTTACCTCCTGCTCCCAGAAAACCTGATAGATATTACAGGGTTCCTGACTCTCTCAAGTTCCTTTTCAAAAATCCTGCTGCGGATCCTGAGACCATTTCACAGGGACCCAAGGGCATTAAAGCTACTACTGTCAACCCCCCTCCGTCTGAAAGAGACTCCTGGGGGCTGGATAGATCGGGTAAGAAGGTATACACTTCAGCAACCTTGGCCGTTAGGGCCTTAAACTGCCAACATACTTTGCGAAGTGGTTTTGACTCACTAGAGGCATATTGCAGGGCTGCAGTCACTGGGTCTGTACTTAGAAAGGCATGTTTGGCTTAAGGAGCAATCCTTGCCAGTTTATGTTAAAGCTAAATTACTGGATGCTTCCTTATATCAAGACCGCCTGTTTGACAACCAGGCAGTTGTTGTTCCTAAAAAGATGGAGGAAAAAGCTAAATCTATGCAAACTGTTAAGGATTTCTTAAAAGTGCAACCTCCAAGATTTAGTAGGCATTGGCCTTCTAAGAATTGGTCCTTTCCTGCCTCTTCCAGGCCTTCGCAGTCCAAACCCAGATCCAGCAGAACACCCAGGCTTCAGTCCCAGGGTATGCACAGGACTAAGCAGTGGGGCGCCCCCACTTCCAAATCTGGGAGTAGTAAAACTTCCCCCTATGGTAAACCATCTCATTGACTTAACTTTAAAACTTCCAAGCACTTCTCAGCTGACTGCCCCTTTGGGGAGAAAGATTGCGCTACATGCAAAAAACTAGGAACTCATTACCCAGGACAAATGGGTTTTGAATATAGTTTCCCAAGGATACGGATTTCACTTCCACATGTTACCAACCCCAAACAGTTGGCCAGATCTACCCCCAAATCAGTGGGAAGAGGCTCAAAAGCCAAGAACTCTCTCTCTTAAGCATAAAGGCTATTCAGACTGTACTAGAAGAGGAAAAGGGACAAGATTTCTACTCAAGACTTTTCCTGGTACCCAGAAAAGTCTGTTCTTGGCGTCCTGTCCTGGACCTGTCTACTTTAAACACTTTTTGGTGATTCCAAAATTCTTCACCAGTTGCTTCGTATGCTAGCCAAAGATGCCTGGTTGGCAACACTCGATTTAAAGGAAGCATACCTGCACATCCCAATCAGGGAATCTTGCAGAAGATATCAGTTCTCTGCACTGCCCTTTGGCTTATCTACTCCGCCCAGGGTATTCACAAAGTGTCTAGCTCCAGTCATTGTATTTTGCAGGCAAAGAAATATTCATATATACCCATACCTGGACGATTGTCTAATTCAGGCAGAAAGCAAAGACATACTTTTGAATCATCTAGCTTTTGTACAAAGGGTGCTAACTTGTCTGAGGTACACTATAAACGAAATGAAATCACACCTGGTACCCTGTCAGCAAATTATATTCCTTGAAGCAAGCTTGAATACAACTTCCCAGATGGCTTTCCTCACGTCAGAGAAACAAATTCTTTTGACAACCTACTTCAAACTAGTGGCCACAAAACCCCTGCTATCTGCAAGGCAAATACTGCAAGCCTTGGGGTTTTTGTGGCCTCCTGCATTCTTCTATTTCCATATGCAAGACTGCATATGAGGAAACTACATTTCTATCTAAAAAGCCTATGGTGTCAACATTCTCAGGATCTAGAAGCAGTGATTCCCATCATACCTTGCCTACGGTTAGAGTTCCTTTGGTGGGCAGAGCCTTCCACCAAAACAAGGGACTACCATGCACTCTACATCCTGCTGCCCAAACCCTAACAACTGATGCATCAGACTATGCATGGGGGGCTCACCTGGCAAGGAAGTGCATTCAGGGCAAATGGAACCCAAGTCAAATGCACCTGCATATCAATTAAAAAGAAATGTTAGCTGTACAGAATGCTGTGACAGCCTTCGAGGACCACATTCTTCCAGGACAATTAATGGTAAGATGGACAACACCACTGTTATGTGGTACATAAACAAGCAGGGAGGTAACCATTCTTACCCCTCTCTGTAGACTAACCATGCAACTGTGGAACACAGCCTTGAGCTACCAAGTGCATCTACAAGCTCAGTACCTGCCAGGAAAACTAAATACACTGGCAGACGCACTAAGCAGAAACCTCATGGACCCACACGAGTGGAATCTGGAACCAAAGACTTACAACATGTTGACAAACAAATGGGGGAGCCCAGATATAGACCTGTTTGCCTCCCCCAGAACTACCAATTAGACAAATTTTGCACAAGGACTCCCCACAAACAAGCCTGGAAAGTGGATGCTCTGTCCTTCAGTTTATAGCTTTCCTCCTTTGCCTCTCCTCTCCAAAGTACTGCTAAAGATCAAACAGGACAAACCAAGGACGATATTGATTGCACCATATTGGCCATGCCAACACTGGTTCCCTCTCTTGCACAGTTTGTCACTAATGGCTCCATGGCACCTGCATCAGACCCCTACCCTGTTGTCTCAGCAGGAGAACCAGATTTTGCACCCTCAGGTTCAAACCCTGAACCTAGCACCCTGGCTAATTACCTAATCTCTCCTTTACCATCCCTCAGTAAACCAATGATGGATATCATTTTAGAGGCAAGTAGGCCTAGTACTAGAAAATCTTATGCTGAAAAATGGAAAAGATTCTGTGCCTGGAACCATTCTCAAGGGATGAGCACAGCAGCGCCCAACTTACCTCAGATTCTACAATACTTAACTGCGATGCTTCACAAGGGCCAGTCTTTTTCCTCCATCAAAATTCATGCCTCAGCCATTTCAGCTCATTGTAACACAGAGGCTCCAATCTTCTCTCATCCACTGCTCAAGCAGTTCCTCAGAGGGGCAAAAAATTTAAGACCACCCAGGAGAGCCCCCAACTCCAGCCTGGGACCTTCACTTTGTATTGGAGAAATTCAGTCTTCCTCCTTTCGAGCAAGCTGCTAGTGCAGATTTAAAATTCCTTTCTTGGAAAACAGCCTTCCTTTTAGCAATCACTTCAGCAAGAAGGGTATTTGAATTACAGGCCCTTATGGCAGTGGAGCCTTTCATCATCTTTCATGTGGACAGGGTGTCCCTCAGAACCAATCCCTCCTTCATGCCCAAGGTGGTATCCAGTGTGGCTCTTAATCATTCTATTGATTTGCCAAACTTCTTTCCTAATCCAGAGAACAAAGGGGAACGGATACTGCACTCCTTAGATGTGGACAGACAACTTAGAGTTTACTTGGACAGGACTAAACCTCAAAGGAAATCTGAACAACTGCTGGTGGCATTTGCTGTAGGGGCTGATGGGAAGGCTATTTCAAAGCAAACCATTTCTAAATGGATAGGCCATTGCATTAATTTCTGCTATAAGCACCATGGAAAACCTATCTCACAGGGAATCAGACCCCATTCAACCAGGGCTGCATCTACCTCTACAGCCTTTCCCAGTGTGTCCCTACCAGGGACGTCCTAGAAGATGCTACCTGGAGTGCTGTACATACTTTCACCAAGCATTAGCATTTGCCAATTTTCTCTAAATCCAGAGCTGGCTTTGCCACTGCAGTCTTGCAGGGCCTTATAGCTGGTCCTAATGCTATCTAAATTCCTCCTCCCATCCTTAGCTTTTGGAATCTACCCAAATGTGATGACTGCAACAGTGAAACAGGAAGAACATGGTACAGTTGTGTACACTTACCATAAATGTTGATGTTCAAGTGTATTCACTGTTGCAGTCCTTGTTACCCTCCCTCCAGCCCCCTGACCTTTTTTGGCTATACCTCTACTTTCCTTTGCTAAGCTTAAAAGCTTTTTGGTGTATTTGCTTTTTTTATTGGATGTATATCCGTGTGTGTGTGTGTGTGTGTGTGTGTGTGTGTGTGTGTGTATATATATATATATATATATATATATATATATATATATATATATATATATATATATATATATATATATATATATGTATATATATGTATATATATATATATATATGTATATATGTATATATATATATATATATATATATATATATATATATATATATATATATATATATATATATATATGTATATATATATATATATATATATATATATATATATATATATATATATATATATATATATATATATATATATATATATGTATATATATATATATATATTGTTTTTTTATTGCTTCCCATTAAGGGGGCACCTGACATCTGGGGAAGAAAAACTGACGTAATGGCGTTGGCTGCATGTTTTATACCCCTGACTACCTGACGTCATGGAAGAAGAGACAGCAACTGACGCAGGACCCAAGACTCAATCAGGCCGACTGAGGGCTACTGCAAGCAGATAACCCAAATGTGATGACTGCAGCAGTGAATACACTCGAGCATCTAAATTTATGCTAAGTGTACACAACTGTACTTTCCAGTGATGGCAAGATGTTTCCCGTCGACAGATTCTTTTAGATTCTCAGAAGTTTTCCATTTACAAGAGTAAAATGGGAAGAGACTTTCAGTCTTGGCCCTTTGGAGAGATTTGCATCCTCACTTCACCCCAATCTCAGCACGTCTTGAACTTTTGGCCTCCATTTTTAACAACGGGGTGAGCTACTCCACTGTCTTAAGTTCAGCCAGTGGCCATTTCAAATTTTCATTCAGGAGAGAATCACTTTTCTCTGGCTTTCTTGAGATTATGCAAGGCCTTACTTAAAAGGTACCTTTCTAGTCAGGCCCCCAGTTAAAGATCATACCCCTCCTTCAGATTTGAATATTCTCTTTCATGCTCTTACCCAGCCTCCCTTTGAACCTTCCGCTAAGATTGATCTCAAGTTTTTATCTTTCTGGTCATGTTTACCTCTGCTAGATGAGTAACTGAACCCCAAGCCCTTTCTGCAAGACCTCCATACTTGGTCTTTCATAAAGACAGAGTTTATACACCAAGCCTTCCTTTCTACCTAAAGTAGCTTCTAAATCCAGCTTAAATCAGGTCGTCAATTTCCCCATGTTCTTCCTAATTTCTCAAACAAAGGGTGAATATCAACTGTATCTTCTGGACATCTGAGGTTTTATTTACACATAAAATGGTATCTCAAAAAATCTGATCAATTGTTTAGCTTTTTTTCCAGGAACAAATTGGGTAAATAATTTTCTAAACTGATTATAGCCAAATGGTTGACTGATTGTATATCCTTGATCTATAAAGAAAGGGGTTTTAGCTGTATCTAAGCCCCCCCCCCCAAAGCACATTCCATGAGATCAGTAGCCACCTCATCAGCCTTCTGATCAAGAGCTTCCATGGATGATATTTGTGCAACTGCCACTTGGTCCAATGCCACATACCTTCATTGCTTATTACAGGTTAGACATACTGTCTAGAAATAGGGCAGCATTTTGTTCCACCGTACTCTAGAATACCCTTTCTTGAGGACCACCCAAGGTTCATTTAGGTGGGACTCTGTTCCATTAGTTGAGGAATGAATGAAGATGACTACATCAGATGCATTGTTACAGTGAGTACACACCTTTTGTATCTGTTGTCCATTTTCATTCTTTCTCAACTCCCCACCCTACGACAACCCCCTTCCATCTGTTATAGTGAGGCCTAACTGATGTCTGTTTGGGAACTCACCTGTTCCCTGCTTTGGACGTCAGCCTTTCTGGATGTCTTTTTTGTATCCTGTTGTACTGCAATGTCCGGTACATATCATTGTGGGGCAGCAAACTCTATCTGAGGTAAACCAGGAGTGTGGGGCATTACAGGTAAAGGGAGGAGCTCAAGAGCTGGATCCATGAGTCTGGTAAAAGCAGCAGAGTCATCTGATGTCTGATCCAAGACCCATCAGTTGAGTAAGAATGAAAATGGACAATACAGATGCAATGTTATGGTGAGTACATAACTTATGTTTTTTGCTAATGCTCTTCATTTCCTTGATGTAGTACAAAGTTTCAAACAAAGAAGTACTTCAGATCCAGTTTATCCCATCCTTAATGGCTTTTGAAAAAGCATGTGAGCAAGATAACCTAGATTGCTTAACTAAAGCCAAAAAGAAGATCCACTGTTTACTATTTTCATCCGATTCAACCATGGGTTGTAGCATCGAAACTTGCCACCAACTCTGAACATTTTATTTATTTATTTTAATTGCTGAATTCTCCTCCTCTACCAAGTGACTTCTCTCTAGTTTCTTTGGTTTAGAATTAGTTGTAGTGTTAGAATTAGGGTAGGCTTGCTAGGTCGATAGGTAATAGTGTATGTTGTATTTTTTGTGTATTTTTCCATAGTATAGGCTTTAGTATAGTATTTGATAGATGTTAGGGTAGTGTGTTTGCTGTTTTATCTGTTAACTATATTTACATATTTAGTAATGGGAGCATGTTATTTTTTGGTATAGATAGAAGGAAAATGTGTGACAGCCAGTAGTTTACTGAATGCGGACACAACCCCGCCCTCCCGGATCCACATACATTTTGTTTGCTGTTTGGACACTGCCATTCTTGATAGTCCATGTTAAGCTTGTGCCTCTTTCAGCTCTCAGGCACTCTTAACCAGGAGGGAGAAGCTCATAGTCAAGGGCCTTCTCCCCTGTACAGACAAGGTCTGCTGTTGTTGCAGGTTTTACATCCTCCGCATCCTCTTCTGCAGTCAGCAGTTATAAGCAGTCTACTGACAAGTCTAAAGAAAAGGAAAAGCTGAAAGAAGGGGATAAATCAGATTTTGAAAGATCAAGGAAATGTTCAACAGATCCATCATAACTGTTCCAGCCAGATCTTGAAAAGTCTGCCCCTCGCCTTCTCGGTCCTGGTTCTCTCCAGATCCGGTGAGTCTGAGATTACATTTTCCAAGATGTTTGAGGCCATCTTCGATGGTATCTTCTTGCCAGTCATCCAGAAGTTCCACCAAACAAAATGTTGACAGGCTGATTAAGTTCCTTTGAGTGCAGATCCAGCTGGGGCTTCTTTCATTACTGTAACTTGGGAACGTATCAAGTCTTGGGTCAACTACCCGTCTTTCTTCTCCAGTCATGGACTTTGAATCCAATATGTCCTGGATGCCAGAGCAGGCAGTCTGAGTTACTTCCACTTTGACAACATCCCTTCCTCTTTTGACTCCCGATTTCATTGGATCTAGAAGTGACTCGGAACCCAAACTTTGGGGCTGAAGTTTGAGGAGATTGGTGGACACCAAAGTTGTCAGAACTTTCCCTTCCCCTTGGGGCCTCAGCAGCTTGATAGCTCTGCTCCAAGATCAGCTGTGGGGTCGAGACCAATTGGCTTTGAGGTATCTGTTCTGTCTGAGAATAGAAGGAAGCCTAAGGAGTTGATGGCAACTTCGGCCTTTAGGCTTCTGAAAGGGTCCTATTGATGCTGACGGAAAAGGCACTTGCATCCAGTTCGGTTCCAGCTGAACCCCGACAGAACTCTGCTTCTACTTCTCATGCCGTGTCAGACAGGGACAGTCAGTACTATAAGCTTCTCAAGCTGCATACTGCATTAGCTCCCAGTATGATTTGGAACCATCTGATCTTCCCCCAGAACTAGTTCATAATAAGCAGACGTAGAAAGCAAAAGAGTCTTCACCAGAGTTTTTCACCACAACACAGTCTTGGACGGAAGGCTAAGGCTCCCCTAGGTCACCTCTGAAGATGTCATATTTAGTGAAATCCTTAAATTGATGAAGCAGAGGGGGAGATGGTCCACTGATGCTTCACCAGATAACCAGATGAGTCTGTTCTGGAAGCCTTTGGTTCCATCTCGGAGTCTTAAGGCTGTGGACAGGTTTAGGAAATTGACGTACACTTCAGTGACTTTCGCTAAATAATTCAGAGCTCTATGCTACTAGATTTTAGAGAGCTGACCAGAGTGCTTTCCATGTCTCTCTGAGAACCAGTTTGCAGACATTCCGAGGATTGCGAACTTCCAGCCTCCTTACCCTTCAGTCTACTTCCAGTGCAGCCATGCGACTTCTTTCTAACACAGCTAATGGTATGGCTAGAGGAGCAGGTACCGACATCACCATGTGTCAGCACACCTAGATGCGTCTATGTGAATTTGTGCAAAGCTTTAGGATGTTTTTCACAATTGCACCCTTTGTTGACTCCACTGTATTGGAACAAAAGTAAAAAAAAAAAAATGTTAAGCAGGAGTCAGCAAGAAGCCAAGAGTCTTTGCAGTGGAAAGCTGTTTCTCCACCCCTCCGAGAACCTTGTATAGGAATCAAAAGGCTAGGGAAGAAAATGTTCCATACGTCAGAATTCTTTTAATGACAGCCCCCGGGGGAGAGATCTTGTGGTAGGGGTGGGAGCAATTTTAATGGACATCACCATAGAGGCATGGCTGGACTGCATCACCATGGCTTTTGCAGACCCTTTACCAAACAGCCCTTTCAGCACCCTTGAAGGGTTTACCCAAATAATGCACTCTGGAGGCAGTCAGGAGGCACTTAGCTCTGCAGCCACAAGTCTTGCAAATCATAACAGATTCTTGATTGCTAAACATAATTTGCAAAAGCTGTTTTATTCCCTTTTCCCATCCTCCAGCAAATAAAAAGAAAGTTCCTGATGTTCCACCTAATCCATGGGAACTCATAGCAGATATTTCCCAGCTGCTAAGGAGTCCTCCTCCAGGTGGTCTCCGAAGACCAGATAGAGTCTAGAGTCTACTCAAGCTGCTTTTTAGTGCCCAAAAAAAAACAGGGGACCTCAGTCCCATTTTGGACTCAGAGTTTTTTAATAAACCAGTTTGTGAAACAGAATTCTAGATGGTCACAATTCAGTCCATTTTTCCTCTCCTGAGGAGGGACAATTGGATGTGCTCCATAGATCTTCAGGATGTATGCTGTTATGTAAAGATAGTGAAGCATTCAAGGAGATTCCTCTGCTTACAGTTGGGGGCCAGTCATTATCAATTCAGAGCCCTGTTATTCGGTCTCATCACAGCCCCCAGAGTGTTTGCCAAGATAATGGCAGTGGGAGAAGCATGTTTTCACCTGCTAGGGATCCATGTTTTCCTGTATCTTGATGATTGGCTCTTAACCCCCTACCTCCAGTGCCCTATTATTGAAACATTTGGACGTTCTGCTCTGTCTGATGCAAGATAATAGGGATCAGAGTCAGCCCCTAACAAAATGTCAACTTATCTCCCCACTCAACATTTAGAATTTATCAGATGCCACCTGGATTCATGTTTACAGATTGCCAAACGTCCCCTTTTTAGAGTGCTGTCCCTGTGCTTCACAGCCACCCAAGTGCTACATCACCTTTGTCCTCCAACAGTACTGATTCTTTGCCTCTTAGATCTAAGAGCTTTTGCAATCCGCATGGTTCCATTGACAAGATTTTATATGAGTGCTTCAGTGGACTCAGCAGTGCAGTTGTTCCAAAATATTCATCCACTGCATACACCAGTTCATCCCACTCAAATCTGCAGACAGCACATCTCCTTGTACATAAAATCTCCTTCAGTGAAAAAAGGTCATCCATTCCAAATGGATTCACTTGTGGCTATAGTAACCATGGGCACATCCCTTTTAGGGTGGGGTTATTTTGAAGGGAAGACGGTCGAAGATACTTAGTCACTCATGGAGGTCAATCTTCACATCAGTGTCTTGGAGATGAGGGCAGCCTTCCCTGTATTGCAGGTATTCCAGGATGTCCTCCCAAGGGTGTGCTTGCTCTTCAGTCAGATAACATGTCAGTAGTCTGGTGCATCACAAAAGAAGGAGAAAATGCTCATATCTCTTATGTCTTGAGGCCATGAGGGTTTAGCAGTGGGCAATATCTTCTTATGACTTTCTGATAGCAACACCGGGGACAGCCATTGTACTGGTGGTCAAATTGAGCAGACCTTTTGTAATGCCTCATGAGTGCTTCCTGGACACCTAAAAGTGTGACAACCATCATTTTTCATCACTGGGCCCAAACTTGCTGGGATCTCTTTACATCCTACCCAAGTGACAAGTGCAGCAGTTACTTTGTCATACGCAGGAACTGAGTAAAGCTGTAGTCCACAGTTTATTCCCCAGGTGGTCTCTATGCCTTTCTCCATTGCCATTATTGAAGAAATTTATATGGAAAGCAAGAATGTGCAAGGGCAGAGTGATCCTCATTGCTCATTTCTGGCCCTGACAAACATGGTGTTTGATGTCCTTTTCATTCATTCCTCAGCTGATGGGTTCGGATCTGACTTGGCCACTTCTACTAGATCATCGGATCCAAAACTCTCAAGCTGCTCCCTTTACCCATAATGCCCCGCCATCCTATCATACCTTAGATCTCATTTGCTACAGTTCAGGGAAGCCATCTCTGATCAACACTAGCAGAAAACTACGTTCTCTCATAAAAACATCCAAGGCCAACTTTGAGAGAAAAATCGCTAAGGACACTAAAGATAACCACAAAGCCTTCTTCAGCTATGTTAGAAACCTGGGCGGAAACCCTCAGATATGCTCAGAGTTAGTTCACAACAACAAAAAATACACTGAACCCACAGATATTGCCAACATTCTGGCTGACAGGTTCAGTGCAAATTTCTCCCCTCCCTCACCCCCAAAAGAAGAAATACTTATCCCAGCTGAATGTAATCTCCCTGTCATCTCAGATGTCCAGGTAAGAGCCGCCCTCAGCAAAGCTAAAAACACAGCATCAATGGGACCTGACGGTGTCCCGGGTTGCGTGCTATGTGAACTCCAAGAGGAGCTAAACCCGCACATAAAAATGCTATTCAGCCTTAGCCTTACTACAGGATATGTACCTGAACACTGGTGTACAGCAACAGTGGTCCCACTCCACAAAGGGGGTACCTCTACAGACCCTGGGAACTACCGCCCCATAAGCTTAACCAGCCTGGTCTGCAAAGCTATGGAAAGAATCATTATGGAACTCATAAACAGAGACATTGGGGACCTACAGACACTTGATCCCACCCAGTTCGGCTTTGTAAAGGACAGATCCTGCATTTTGAACCTGGTTGACTTTTTTGAAACGGTCACTAGAGCCATTGATGAGGGCAAAGCAGTCCATACAGCCTACCTGGACTTGGCTAAGGCCTTCGACACAATACCCCACTCAGGCATCATAGATAAGCTCAACAGCTTAAATGTAAACCCTTATGTCACTAGATGGGTTGCAAACTGGCTAAAGGACAGAACCTAGAAAGTTAAAATCGCTGGAGCAATGTCAGACTCAAAGCCAGTCACAAGTGGTGTCCCACAGGGATCTGTCCTGGAACCTCTCTTGTTCGGCATTTATTTCTCAGATGTTAAAGCAAACATGGGAGGGTTGTGGCTGACAAAGTTCGCAGATGACTGCAAACTAGACGCCATAGTCGATACACCAGCGGACACATACATCCTACAAAAAGGCCTCACAGAAACGGAAAACTGGTGCCGGAGTCATGGCCTTAAACTAAATGCCAAAAAATGTATAGTCATCCCCTTTGGGAAAAACAAAGTACCCACAAATTATCACATAGACAGCAACCCATTGAGTATGGAAAAAGTAATCGGAGACCTAGGGACCCAAGTCGACAGCGACCTCTCATTTGACATCCACGTTGCCATAGTGGTTAGAAAGACATTCTACCTTGCACACCTTATCATGAAGGGAATCACATCCGGATCCAAGGATGTCATTGTACCCCTATACTCCTCCCTCATTAGACCCATGATTGAGTACAATGCCCCATTTGGTATGTACCTCACCCGGCATTTGCAACAGCTGCAGAGACCACAAAAGTACCTCACCAAGAGAATCAAGGGTCTCCAACATATGTCTTATTCTGCCAGACTAAAGAAACTCCAGCTCTATTCAGTAGCTTACTGCCTGCTCAGAGGTGATCTGTGCTTGACGTACAAGGCCATGTCCAATCAGGAACTGATGGACATGCTCCACCTCAAAAAATCCAAATCCATCAGAACCACGAGAGCTGAAGACTTAAACCTTGGCACAAGTATGAATAGGACATGCTGGAGGGATAGATTCATAACCCAGAGGCTTCCCATGCTATGGAACAGAATCCCAGTTCATGTTAGGCAGAGCCCCTCACTAACTCTCTTCAAGAGAAATCTTGATGAGTGGATGGGAGATCGTAAGTTTACCCCAGGGGTCACACATCTGTGTCACTACTAGACAGGGGCACAGTAAACTAATTCTATTATATAAGGGGACCTTCACTGTGTCACTACTAGAGAGAGGCACAGTATTCTTAATCTATTCTGTGCATTTTTGTACCATTTCATGGGGTGGCAAAAGCCACATCACTATGGCTAGGCTTACAAATGCCCCAGGGCAGATAGCCTAGTACTAAACTATGAAACTATGAGACATGGATCCTGTTGTTCTAGAGCTTGGGAGATGTATTTTGCCTTTTTTCATAAGTTATTCATTTAGAGTCTTCTAATATGCTGTTTTATTCTCCTACCTCCGTTACTTAATCTTCGGAGCAGTTTCAGTACACTTTTTAGCTACCATTTTGTTAATGTCTTTAAGTACCATTGTGGGTACTCTTTCACTTCCTTAAAAACTATTTTGAGTACTTTTTCTACAATTGTTTGTAGTTTCTTTATCCTTTTTTTCTCTCTTCCCCTATATTTTTCATAAAAAAAAAAATTTCTCTGTCCTTAGACTGGTTAGACAGTTGTCTCTCTTAAACAATGGCTGACAAGCCAACTGGATTTAAAAAGTATTAACTGTGGATACAAGCTTCCCAATTCTGATGCCCACAGGGAATCCGTTTATTGCTTAGGACCTGCACACTTAGATGTGAATTACTCAATCTGCCCTGGATTTAACTGGAGCCATCCCTGCCCATAGAAATAAATTAGTGTTGAGAAGCTTCCCTCCTCCTCCTCCTGCAGTAGCTGTGGCTCCTCCTAAAATGCATAGAAATTCTGATCCAGTTGTTTCATATCTGCCTGCTTGGATATCTAGGTCCCCGATTACTTCAAGACTTTCTTCACCTTTCTTGGAGGGGTCTCCCCTTAAGCATTCCAGGCCTCCATCCCCCACGTCATCTTTTAGATCTTCCAGAAGCTTATCAGAAGCTGGTATGGATAGGATGATAAGGAAATTTCTGAGAGCTCAGATCTAGATGGGGAGTAATCCCGGCTTCGACTCCCACTGGATCCGTGAGCCATTCTCTGTCCACTTCCCACTTGGTGTCTCCTTTTCTCATCCCAACCACCATTTTGGAGCCTTCGGATCTAAGACTGCTGGGGGTGTCTTCATCGCTTCCGAAGATGGTCTGTTCTTTGACTGGTGTACATTTCTGCATCACCTGGCCCTGAGCCTTTCAGAGCATGAGTACTCTGAGCCAAAGCGTTCACACTGTATCTGGGTGGTTGGAGACAACTCCAAAGCTCTTAGAGCCATCTTTTCCCCTTGGGACTTTGGCATTGAACAGCTCTGGTCTGACTCACTCCTCGGGTGGAGTGCTGGTGACATTCCTGGAGCTGATGGTTCAGGAACTATCATCTCCTTTGCCATTGACTTCTGTTTCCACTTCTGCCTTTGAGGTTGTGGAGAGAAGTGTCCTCTCTATTTAGATAGGGGACAACCCTGCCACCCTTGGATCAGGTCACTTTGCCTCCTCTGGTTCTATGCTCTGAGCTTTGTCCATCCATTCCGGTGAGTCAGCCAGTGCAATCTAGTCTCCAGTCGGTCCCTCAGGACATTTTCATTTCTTCTGATACTTCCCCAGAACACCTCATTGAGGAAGTCCTTAAGAAGAGAAGAAACACTTCTGTTACCTACAGGAATCTGTCACGGAGAATACCGATTTTCATGAAGGGGGAGGGGTCCACCCGATCTCCACCTGAAGACATCTACTTTGGAGACATCCTGGAGCTTCTGAAACAAAAAGGTGGTTGGTCCTCCAATAACCCTTCCCAGTAGGAATTGGTGTTTTTGGAGCTTTCGAGTCTGGCATGTCTACTTCTTGGATAACTTCCCTAGCCAGTGAACTCATTGATCTTGTTTCTTGCCAGGTGTGAAAGGAGCTGGGTACTGTACAGCCATTCCTAAAAAACCCTGACAAAATTGTAGCTCCCCAAGACCAGGTGCACTGGAGCAAGGGAGTCCATGTCAATGCCATTGTTGTGGCGGCAGTCACCAAAAAAGAGCTTGCAGAGCAGACTATTCACCCCCCCTAACAGAGAGTCAAGTGCTTTGGACAGATTTGGTAAGCATATATATGCTTCAGTGACTTTTGCCCTCAAGTCGCTGAATTATTTGGCACATATTACATGGTTACAAAGAGATTTGGCCAAAGAGCTTTCCAAATCTTTCTGGGTCCATGTTCTGCCCAGGATCTTATTCGAATCACCTTGCAACTAGCAACCCTCCAGTGTATTTTTTAATGCATCCATGAGGCTGATCTCCCATGCAGGGGAAGGTACCTCATGGGTGGTGGATGCAGGCATGGCCATTAAAAGACATGCCCGGATTGCGACTGAGATTTTTACAGAGCCCTTTAAGTCTTTGTTCATCAGTGTGCCTTTTGATGGATCTTCCGTGTTTGTTCCCAAGGTAAAAGACATGCTGTCCAGATGTTAGCAAGAGGGAAAGACCTGTCTGGCATAGGCATACATTTTTCAACTCCTCAAAGACCTTTCTCAAGGAGTCAACAAGGAGGTAGAAAAATGTGGTTTCGCAAATCCCAGAGTCCTTTTCAAGACTCGCATGGAGATAGTTTCCCCAGAGGCAGAGGGGCAACTCTAATGGAAGATGTCCATCCTCACGGCAGAGCTGGCCCCAAAGATCCAGGGCTTCAGGTATTCCTTCTCTGATAAGCCCTCCCCTATTTCCCTCTGGAGGCATTCGGGGGACATTTGTATTAGCACCAGAGAGCCTGGCTATCTGTAACAAGAGTTTCCTAGATGCAGAGAATGGTGTTGAAAAGTTATAATGTACAGTTTTCCTGAACCCCACCTACCAGTTTGAAAAACGACCCCAGGGTTCCACCCAATCAGAGGGAAGCAGTGGCTCTAGATATAAAAAAAAAAACTGCTAGAAAAATAGTGATCCCGGAGGTTCCCACACACTAGAGAGTATCCAGAACCTACTTAAGATTCTTTTTGTTACCAAAAAAAAAAAAAGACACTGGACTTGAGACCAATTCTAGATCTCAGAAAATGAAATTAGTTTTTACAATATTCAAGGTTTCAGATGGTCACACTTTAGTCCATTTTGCTACTACAGCAAAATAATGGTTGGATGTGCTTGATAGATTTTAAAGATGCTTATTATCACATCAAGTTAAACAGGAGCTCCAGAAGATATCTCTGTTTCTGAGTGGGAGCCAGTAATTACCAATTCAGCACATTCCCCTTTGGTCTCACCTTAGCCCCCATAGTGTTCACCAAATGCATGGCAGTGGTAGCAGCTCACTTGAAACTGCTGGCATTCCAACTGTTTCCGTACCTAGACAACTGTTTCCTAACTGCCCCAACCAGGCATCGACTTCTGCAGGCAAGGGACTACTTGCTCCCAGTTGTGCATCATCTAGAAATCGGTCAGTTACAACAAATTACAACTCATTAACTCAGAGTTTGGAGTTCATAACTGCTCATTTAAACTGTCAGTCAGATACAGTCTTCCCTCTATTCAAATTCAGACACTCAGATCCCAGGTCAGGAAAATAATACAAAATTCTTCTCTTCCAGCTCAATTAATTTTACAAGTCTTGGGATCCATGGTGGTGGCTGTCACCCTCATTCCTCTGGCCAGGTTTCACATGCAGATATTTCAGTGTATGCTGTTGACTCAATGGTCCATTCTTCAACATCTCTTAACTGCTCCTGTCCACATCATGCAAAAGATATCTTTTTTGGTGGATTTATTCAAATGAACTCTCTGAAGGCCATCAAAATATTTTGGCTCAAGATTCAACTATCCAGAAATGTCGGTTAAAAGACCGAGACAGACCGTCGAGGTCGAAAAACGATGACAAAGCTTTTCCTAAGCCAGTCGTCTGTTCGCCGGTACTCAGTGAGGTGCTTTCGCAGCCCCTGATACCCACTACTTTTGATTCGCAGGCCTCTACTGAGACCCATTTGGAGTCCGGTATGCCACGAGACACTTTAAGTATTGAACCCGCGGATGTCTCTACCTTAGATGGATCTGGAGCCACTGAGCAGGCACCAGCTTCTGAGGGTGTTTTCAGGCCTAATGATTTGTATATTAAACTGATGCCATCTTCAAAACTAAGGCCAAAATCAACTTCTATGTGTAAAAAACCGATGCTTGGGCCACGTGCACTGACCCCTATGCCTAAAAAACAAATGATCAAAATGGCTGAGGATTTAATTACCTTGATCAGGGGTACACATCCCCCTTCTGCTAAGAGGCCTAGGCAAGGCACTGATTATGAATCCATCAGATCAGGTTTCTATTTCTTCTGATTCCTCTTCTGATCAGGAATTATCTAGTCCACCTTTTGAGGAGTCTGATGCAGAAGATTCCATCCCTTCTGCTTCTCCTCCTGAGGATTTTTCTTTTGGATAAACTATGTATACCTTAAGGGAACACTTTTTCACTGGGAGAGTCAGGATTTCTCAGAATCTAAAAAGAGGCTTAGGAATTTCCTTCTTCCTCAGCATAGGCCTTTGGCTATACCTCCTGTTACAGACATTGTTGATGATGTTTTCTCAGAATCCAGAATGGCTCCTGATTCCCTGCCTCCAGCTCCTAGTAGGCCAAGCAGGTATTACAGGGCTCCTGACTCCCACAAATTCCTCTTTAAAAGCCCTACTGCTGACCCTGAAACCTTTTTTCAGGGTCCCAAGGGTGATAAGACTTCTACTGCTAAAAATCCTACCCCTTCTGATAGAGACTCCAGGGTGCTGGATAGATGGGGTAAGAAGGTTTACACGTCTGCAACCTTGGCAATCAGGGCTTTTAACTGTCAATTTCATATGCTTAAATATCAGCAGCATGTCATGGGCTTACAGAAAATGATGATGATTTCTGACTGTGTGGAAAATAGAGTTGCAGGATTTATTGCATTCAGCTGAACAACTTGGAAAGCATACTTTGCAATGTGGTTCTGATTCCTTGGAGGCCTGTTGCAGGGCTGCTGTAACTGAATCTGTGATGAGCCATGCTTGGCTCAAGGAGCAAAATCTGCCTGATCATGTTAAAGCAAAATTGTTGGATGCTCCTTTACAACAGGACAGTCTATTTGGTAATAAGGCAGAAGAAGTTTTGAAAAAGATGGAAGATAAAGCTAAATCTTTGCAAACTGTAAATGATTTCCTACAAGTGCAGCCACCCAGGTTCAGTAGGCACTGGCCTACTAAGAACTGGTCCTTTCCAGTACCCACCAGAGCCGCTCAAGTCAAACCCAGACTTTCCAAAGGCACCAGGCCCCAGGTTTCAGTCACAAGGAACTTATAGAACAAAACAATGTGGTGCCTCCACCTCCAAATCTGGAAGTAACAAGGCACCTTCTTATGGTAAACAGTCTCAATGACTTTCCACTGCAATCACCAAGCACTTATCTTTTGGCCGCCCCTTTAGGGGGAAAACTGGCACTTCATACACGAAACTGGCAACCGATTACCCGGGACAAGTGGGTTTTAAATATAGTATCCCAGGGATACAGATTTCATTTCCACATGTTGCCAATCCCAAATGGATAGCCAGATCTGCCTCCAAATCAGTGGGCAGAGACCCGGAAACAAGTTATGTCCTTCATGAATATGTGGACTATTCAACCAGTACCAGAAAAGGAAAAGGGACAAGGTTTTTATTCAAGACTTTTCCTGGTACCCAGAAAAGACAAATCATGGCGTACAATTCTGGACTTATCCATTCTAAATACATTTCTGGACATTTCAAAATTCAAGATGCTGACTCTACAGCAGTTACTGCCTATGCTAGGCAAGGATGCCTGGTTGGTAAATCTAGACTTAAAAGAGGCTTACCTGCATATCCCAATCAGGGAATCTTGCAGAAGAAACCTCCACTTCAAAGCAGGCTATTTGCATTACCAGTTCTCTTCAGTGCCCTTTGGCATCTACTGCGCCTAGGGTCTTCACAAAGTGCCTGGCACCAGTAATTGCATTTTGCAGACAAAGAAACATTCAAATTTATTCTTACCTGGAAGATTGCCTAATTCAGACAGAAAACAAGGACACTCTTCTAAAACATCTGGTGTTAGTAAAAAGACTTCTAACTTGTCTAGGGTACACCATAAACGAAAAGAAATCACAACTGGTACCCTCTGAAATAATTACATTTCTGGGTACAAGCTTGAATACATCTGCCCAGATGACCTACCTTACGCCAGAAAAACAAATTCAATTGATGACTTACTTCAAACAGGTGGCCACAAAAACCTAGCTATCTGCAAGACAAATTCTGCAGGCCTTGGGTTTCATGGCCTCCTACATCCTAATAATTCCAAATGCAAGACTGCATATGAGGAAACTTCAATGATACCTAAAAAGCTTATGGAGTCAACATTGTCACAGCCTGGAAACAAGTATATTCCTATCATTCCTTGCCTGCAGCTAGAGTTCCTGTGGTGGGCAGAAGCCTGCCACCAAAACAAGGGACTGTCATTCACTCCACTCCCTGCAGCCCAAACCCTGACTACAGACACATCAGATTATGCTTGGGGGGGGGGGGGCGCATCTGGCAGGGAGATGCATTTAGGGTCAGTGGAGCCCAAATCAAATGCACCTACATATCCACCAGAAAGAAATGCTAGCTGTACAGAATGCTCTGACAGCCTTCAAGGACTATCTTCATCCAGGACAACTACTGATAAAGACAGACAACACCACAGTCATGTGGTACATAAACAAGCAGGTGGGTTACCCATTCCTACCCCCTTTGCAGACTAGCCATGGCATTGTGGAACACGGCCTTGACTTACCAAATACATCTGCAAGCTCAATTCCTGCCAGGAAAGCAAAATACTCTGACAGACGCACTAAGCAGAAATCTTATGGACCCACACGAATGGAAACTGGATCCATAAATCTTTAGCATGTTGACACACAAATGGGGGAGCCCAGACATAGATCTTTTTACTTCACCCCAAAATTATCAGTTGGACAAATTCTGCACAATAATTCAGCCGAAAAAAGCTTGAAACGTGGATGCTCTGTCTTTCAGCTGGAAAAACCTATCAGTCTATGCCTTTTTTCCTCTGCCTCTGTTCTCCAAGGTCTTACTAAAAGTCAGACAGGAAAAAACAAAAATGATACTGATTGCTCCAGACTGACCTCGCTAACACTGGTACCCAGTCCTACGCAATATGTCACACCTTCCTCCATGGTACCTGCCTCTGACACCTTAACTACTGTCTCAGCAGAACCATCAAATTCTGCACATTCTGCTGCAAACTCTGTATCTTGCAGCATGGCTAATCAACTAATCTCACCAGTTACATCTCTCAGCAGACCTGTGATGGATGTCATTTTGGAGGCTAGAAGGCCTAGTACTAGAAAATCTTATGTGGACAAATGGAAAAGATTATGTGCCTGGAACCAAGCACAAGGAATAAGCACAGCAATGCCCAATATTCCTCAGATTCTGCAATATTTAACTGAGATGCTTCACAAGGGCCTATCTTTTTCTTCTATAAAAATCCATGCTGCTGCCATTTCAGCTCATTACAACACAGAGCCTCCCCTCTTTTCTTATCCTCTACTAAAGCAGTACCTCAGAGGGGCCAAAAATTTAAGACTTCCCAGGAGAGCACCAGCTCTTACATGGGACCTCAGTTTTGTTTTGGAAAAACTCACTCTACCTCCTTTTGAGCCACCTGCTACTGCAGACCTAAAATTTCTCTCCTGGAAAACAGCTTTTCTTTTAGCAGTTACTTCAGCTAGACGGATTTCAGAATTACAGGCTCTTATGGCAGTGGAGCCTTTCATTGTTCTTCATCCGGACAGGGTAGCTCTCAGGACCAATCCGTCTTTCATGCCTAAGGTGGTATCTAGTGTGGCTTTTCATCGGACCATTCATCTGCCAACTTTCTTTCCCAATCCACAGAACAAGAGTGAGCGGATTCTGCATTCATTGGATGTGCACAAAACAACTTAGATTCTACTTAAACAGGGCAAAACCTCTAAGAAAATCTGAGCAACTATTGGTGGCATTTGCTGCAGGGGCAGAGGGAAAACCTATTTCAAAGCAGACCATTTCTAAATGGATAAGCCATTGTATTTGTTTCTGCTATGTGCACCATGGTAAACCTATCCCCATGTTGATCAGATCTCATTTCAGCAGGACTGCATCTACTTCTGCAGCCTTTCTCAGAGGGGTTCCTACCAGAGACATTCTAGAAGCTGCTACCTGGAGCTCAGTTCATACGTTCACCAAACATTACCATTTACCTCTCTTCTCTAAATCCAGAGCTGACTTTGCCACTGCTGTCCTGCAGGGCCTTATAGCTGCTCCTAATTCTGTATAAATCCATCCTCCCAACCATAGCTTTGGGAATCTACCCAAATGTAATGACTCCAACAGTGAAACAGTAAGAACATAGAACAGTTGTGTACACTTAACATAAATGTAGATGTTTGAGTGTATTCACTGTTGCAGTCATGGTTACCCACCCTCCAGCCCCGTTTTTATCTTACTATACCTCTTCTTTCTTTTAATATGCTTAAAAGCCTTTTTGGTGCATTTGCTTTTGATTAGAGGTATATTGTTTGTGTTCAAAATTATATATATATATATATATATATATATATATATATATTTTTTTTTTTTTTTTTTTTTGCTGGGGGGCACCTGACATCTGGGGCAAGAAAAACTGATGAAAATGTCGTCAGCTGCATGTTTTATACCCCTGATGTCATGGAAGAAGGGACAGCAACCGACGCAGGACCCAAGACTTTAATCGGGCCGACTGTGGGCAACCTGCCAGCAGATTACCCAAATGTAATGACTGCAACAGTGAATACACTCGAACATCTACATTTATGGTAAGTTTACACAACTGTAATATCTCATTTGCCACTGTAGTATCTAGACGTGGTCATCTTCAGCTTTCAAGCTTCACAGTGGGAAGTAAGTGCCGTTTTTCATTACTTTTATCTCCTCCCCTCCCTTGTAGGTGTTAATTCTTTCATCCCCTTTCGTTTCAGGTAGCTGTTTTTTCAGTATACGTTTTCAGTCTTCCTTTTTGCAGTCATTGGGGAACTAACTTCTTACTTCAGTTTTCCGTGCGAGTTCTGTGGGAGTACTTTATCTTTTGGATGCTCACACTCTTTCTGTTTATCCTAGTTATGGAAAGTCTACATTAAAACTGCCTTTTCTGTTGCAGATTCAGCCTCTGCACCCTGTCAGACAGAAACAAGAACAACATCCAAAATCATAAACAGTTTTCTGTCTGAATGTTTTTGGGGGCTTCAGTCCCCCACTTACAAACCTAGACCCCTTCAGAAGGTCAACATTTTTAGTGTCTTCACCTAAGAAAAGGGAAACAAACAGGGGAAAAAAATCTGAATGTTACTGCTGTTCCGGTGACAGAGGTGTCAGATCCAAGGTCTGTTGCAATCTGATCCTCTACAGATCACATGGAAAGTTTATTGGATCCATGCCTCTCAATTGTACAGATTGTTGTGGTCTCTTCCTCAGAGAAGCCCCTGAGAGGATCTATGAATTAGTCACTGTATAATGACCATCTTACCAGGTCTAAACATTGAGTCATTTTGTTCTAATACAGAGTCAGCTGGTCTTCAGATGATGTATTGTTGTCTGTTCACTTTCATGTTACTTATCAATCCTGGGCCTTCAGATCCGACAAGCAAATGCAGATGTTCTTAGTGTTTCATAGGTTTATATGTTTATAGATTAGTACTAAGCTAACTGCCCTTGTTGGCCATTTTAAGTGTAGCCAGTTATCCCTTGTGAAAATCAAACCCTCCACCTTGTGCCTATAAGGTAAACACCTTAACCATTATGCCAGCTTACAACCCACTATTGCAGTCATCACACTTTGGTTATCTGCTTGCAGATAGTCCTCAGTCGGCCCTAATACCAGAAACTTAGTATTACTGCGTTGATTGCTGTCACTTCAGGACTGACATCAGGTTATCAGGTATAAAAACAGGCAGCCGACGCCATTACATCAGTCTTTCTTGCCGAGGAGCCCAAAAGCAGAAGCAGTTCACAAGTGCCGGTCAGCTGCTACCTGAAATTTCATTTACGAAGTGAATAATCCTGAAGTCTTCGAAAGCTAAGTACCCCATTGGGGATCCTTTTTTCTTGCTCTAACCAATGTCAGAAAAAGTTAACAATTGTCTTGCCTGTGGAAAGCAAATACCACACAGAGATTTTCATTCTTACTGCGTCACCTGTTTTTAGGCCCAGACCACGACGTACCTCGTTGTTGGTTTTGTGCTTTGTTCAATGCGTGATCCATTCATCGTCGGGCTCTCATTGTTGCTTAAATTCTTTTGGTCTTGATCTCCGTATTCCGACATGGCTTCAGTAAGCTATCTGACAACCAATATTCCGAAAAAAGATAAGAATAAAGACAGAGACAGACCACATAGGTCCAAAACTGCCGATGCTTCCGTTAAGGTAGTCTCCAGTTTGCCAGAACTCAGTGAGACACTTTCGCAGCCCCTGATGCCCGCTTCAGTGGATTTGCAGGCCTCTACCGAGACCCATTCGGAGCCTGGTATTCCGCAAAACTCTTCTTAGACGATGGAACCTGCAGATGTCTCTACCTTGGATGGGTCCGGAGCTGGTGTGCAGGCACCGGCTTCTGAGGCAGTTCTTCGCATTATTGATGTTCGACTCAAACCATTGACTTCTTTTTTTTTTTTTTTCTAAAACTAACGAGTTTCTTAGGCCAAGAGTACGCACTATGCCTAGAAGATAGACCAAAGCGCATGCACCTGCTCCCATGCCACAATGACAAATGCTTAGAATGGCATAAGACCTTATTATGCTGATTAGGGGAAGTCAGCCTTCCCCTGCTAAGAGGAAAAGAGACCAGTCCCCTGCAGCTTCAACAGACCAGGAGTCCGATGACTCTGAGGTTTCTGATTATGAAGACATGCCCTTATCTGCTTATGAGGGTTCAGATGCAGAGGAATCCATTCCCTCTGCCCTCCCTTGCAGAGAATTTTTCTTTTGTTGAAACCTTACATACTTTGAGAGCATTTCCACTGGGAATGCCAAGACTATTCTCAGTCCAAAAAGAGACACAGAGAATTTCTAGATTTGCCTCAGTACAGGCTTAGCAATAACCCCAGTCCTGGAAGTTGTTGATGATGTCTTTATGGAATCCAGTCCTACTCCTGATACTTTACTTTCTGCCCCAAGAGTACCTGACACTCACAAATTTCTTTTCAAGAATCCTACTACTGACCCAGAAATCATTTCCCAGGGGCCTAAAGGTATCACGACAACTACAGCCAAGAATCCCACCTCTTTGGACAGAGATTCCAGAGCTTTGGACAGATGGGCTAAGAAGGTATATACCTCTGCAACTCTTGCTATTAGGGCACTGAATTGTCAGTTTCACATGCTGAAGTACCAGCAACATATTATGGAACTTATTAAACAAAAAGTGGCAACCTTTACAGACTGTGCAGAAAATATAGAATTGCAGGAGCTTATGCACTCTGCAAGCCAAGTCAGCAAGCATACTTAGCAGTGTGGCTTTGATACCCTAGAAGCAACTTGCCGGGCAGCAGTCACTGGTTCTGTACTGAGAAGACATGCTTGACTCAAATAGCAGACTTTGCCACACCATGTCAAATCAAAGTTACTAGACACTCCTCTGAACAAGGGCAGTTTGTTTGGCACCAAAGCAGAAGAGGTTCTTAAAAAGATGGAAGAAAAAGCTAAGTCTATGCAGACTGTTAAAGAATTCTAACAAGTGCAGTGCCCTAGATTCAGTAGGCATTGCCCTTCCAAACACTGGTTCTTTCCAGCCCCCTCCAGGCCATCTCAAACCAGACCCCAGGGAAAATGGACCACGCAGACTACACTCTGAGGGTATGCAGAGATCTAAACAATGGAGTGCCCCACCCCAAAGCAGAGGGTGGTAAACCACCTCCTTACGGAAAAAGCTCAAAATGACTTCTCTGTTGCACTCCCCACCTCTGCCCAATTGCTTGTACCCCTAGGAGGAAAACTTGTCTTTCATGCAGAAAACTGGATGTCCATCACACAAGACCATTGGGTCCTCAACATCATATCCCAGGGGTACAAAATTTACTTCCACTCACTACCTATCCAAGAGGGTTCCCAGACCTTCCTCCAAACCAGTGGGGGAGAGGCTCAAAACCAAGTTCTATCCCTGCTGTACAACAGAGCTATTCAGCTGGTTCCAGTGGAACAGATAGGTCAAGAATTATATTTCAGACTCTTCCTAGTACCCAGAAAAGAGGGCTCTTGACGCCCAATCCTGGATCTTTCAGTACTCAACACCTTACTGGTGGTACCAAAATTCAAAATGCTTACCCTGCAACAGCTGCTACCTAAGCTAGCCAAGGATGCCTGGTTAGTCACCCTAGACTTAAAAGAAGCCTATCTGCACATCCCTATAAGGGAGTCATGCAGGAAGTATCTATGTTTCAGGGCCGGATCTATGCATTATCAGTTCTCTGCACTTCCCTTTGGCTTATCCACTGAGCCCAGAGTATTCACCAAATGCCTGGCTCCAGGCATTGCATACTGTAGGCAGAGAAATATCCAAATTTACCTGTATTTGGACGACTGCCTGTGTGTGCACATAAGAAAAGGTTTATAGATAAAAGAGATGCTAACAAACGTATCAACAGTACACTAGTACAAAAGGAAAAGGATTTAAATAGTGAGATAAATTTAGAGAAAATTTCACAGTCACTTATCTAGTTAGCAGCTTGAAACACAAAGAAACCATGTCTTTCAACTACAGGCGGCGGCAAAGGAGCCCTGAGGTAATGGGGATTGGTGCATTCTGAGTAAGGGAGAAGCTCGAGAGTTCAAAGTTGCCATGAGCTTTTGTAGCGGCTGAGTCGGATCCGAGGGCACAGATCCGAACCCATCATTGAGGACAGAATGAAAATTGACAAATCAGATGAAAGAAATCTGTCCGCCAATCTCTAAGGTTCAGGATCCGATGAAAGGGGAATAGCCAAACACCATGGATCTAGCAACAACTATTTCTGCCAGAGTCAAAAGGTAGCTACCAAACCCCAGATCTGAAGTCCTCCCAGCACAGCTCTTAATGTCTACATACAAGAAAGTAGCCAAGGGCTGTTTGTTAGAATGCATTTTTCAAAGAATATGAAGTCAGACTCCACATACTTACTATTCATTGGCTTCAGTTACCAGAAAACCATAAAATATATGAAGGACAGACCAAAAATATGAGGTAAAAAAAATCAGGACATTCAGAGAAAAAAACTGGACAGTTGAGAGGTATGTTTTCCAGTCCTCTCCGGAACCAAAAAAGTACAGTTGTGTACACGTACCATAAATGTAGATGTTTGAGTGTATTCACTGTGGCAGTCATCACACTTCTGCCTGCAGGTCAGCCTGAATACCAGAGACTTAGTATTTCTGCATTGGTTGCTGTCACTCCAGGACTGACATTAGGTCTTCAGGGGTATAAAAACAGGCAGCAGATGTCATTACATCAGTTTTTCTTGCTCCAAACATCAGGAGCCCCCCAATAGGGAGCTAAGTTATGGTGGAGGAAAACACCACCAGTAAAAGGTAAATACAAATACCCCTGAAAAGGGGGAGTAAAAGGCATAGAGAGTTTAGAGAGAGAGAGAGAAAGAAACCGGGGGGGGCTGGAGGGAGGGAAACCAGGACTGCAACAGTGAATACACTCGAACAGCTATATTTATAAGTGTACACACAACTGTACTATGTTCTTCGTGTTTCACTGTTGCAGTCGTCACACTTGGGTGGATTCCCAAAGCTGAAGAAGGGTGGAGGCAGTCAAGAAGAGTTAGGGCTGGCTAGAATGCCCTGCAGGATTGCTGTTGCAAAGCCTGCCCTGGATTTGGAGAAGATAGGCAAAAGGTAGTGCCTGGTGAAAGTGTGTACTGAACTCCAGGTAGCAGCTTCCAGGATGTCCCTGGTAGGGACACCCCTGAAAAATGCTGCAGAGGTAGATGTTGCCCTAGTGGAATGTGTTCTGACCCCCTGCGGGTTTGGTTTCCCATGGTGCTTGTAGCAGAAATGGATGCAATGTGCTATCCATTTAGATATTGTTTGCTTAGAAATGGCCTTCCCTCTGTCCCTGTTGCAAAGCTGCCTAATAACTGGTCTGATTTTCTGAAGGCCATAGCCCTATCTAGGTAAAATCTGAACTGTCTGTGCACGTCCAATGAGTGCAGGATCCTTTCCCCTTTATTTTGAGGATTAGGGAAAAGAGGTTGGCAAATTAATGGATTGATTGAGAGCCACACTGGACACCACTTTAGGCATAAAGGAAGGGTTTGTCCTGAAAGAGAAACTGTCAGCATGGAAAATAATGAAGGGTTCCACAGCCACAAGTGCTTGTAGTTCAGACACTCTTCTAGTTGAAGTCATGGCTAAAAGCAGTGCTGTTTTCCAAGAGAGGAATTTTAAGTCTGCTGATGTTGCAGGCTCAAAGGGTGGAAGTGTTGGTGAAAGTTAAGGTCCAAAGCAGGGGTGGGTGCTCTCCTTGGTGGCCTTAAGTTGTAAGCCCCTCTCAGGAACTGTTTGATAAGAGGGTGCAAGAAGACTGGTGGCTCGGTGATGTAATGAGCCGAAATGGCTGAGGCATGTATCTTAATGGAAGAGAAGGACAGGCCTTTGTGGAGTAGATCTAAGTAATCCAGGATTGAATGCAGGGAGGGCATAGTTGTGGCCTCTCCTTTATATAGACTCCAGGAGCACTCCCTTTTCCACTAATCCACATAGGATTTCCTTGTACTGGGTCTTCTGGCTTCAAGAGTGACGTCCAGCACCTGTTTGCTTAGAGCTGCTGGGATAGGATTCAAGAGATAAGCCAGGCTGCAAGATTTAGGGTTTGCAGTTGCGGATGCAAAATCTGGCCCTCCTGCTGAGAGAGCAGGGTAGGGTTCTGGTGTAGGTGCCATGGTGGCACCAATGTCAGGCTGCGGAGGAGTGGGTACCAGTGCTGGTATAGCCAGTCCGGGGCAATGAGAATTGTCCTCGGTCTGTCCTGTTTTATTTTGAGTAATATTCTTGAGAGAAGTGGCAGAGGTGGGAATGCATAAATTGAGAGATTTACCCACTGAAAGGATAGGGCATACACTTTCCAGGCCCTGCTGTGAGGGTTTCTGGTGCAGAATCTGCTGAGCTGGTGGTTATAAGAGGAGGCAAAAAGGTCCACTTCTGGGGTACTCCATTTCGGAATCAGAAGGTTGAAGGTGCTGGGCTCTAACTGCCACTCGTGTTGGTGTAGGAGATTTCTGCTTGTCTGCCAGTGAATTCTGTTTGCCTGGCAGGAGTTGAGCTTACAAATGGACTTGCATGTCCAATGCCAAGTTCCACAGAGCCATATTTATTAGAAGATGTCCTGGAAAGAGAAAGGATCTGAAAGCTGTTAGGGTGTTCTGCACAGCTAGCATCTCTTTTTGGTTGATATGCAAATGAATTTGACTTGGGCTTCAGTGTCCCTGAATGCATTTTCCGTCTATGTGTGCTCTGCAGGCATAGTCTGATGCGTCTGTGGTTAAGGTCTGGGCGGCATGGAGTTGAATAAAGGGCAGTCCCTTGTTCTGGTTGCATGCTTCTGCCCACCAAAGGAACTCCATCCTTAGACAAGATATGATAGGAATGACTGTTTCCAGGTCCTGAGAATCTTGGCACCAAAGACTTTTTAAGTACCACTGAAGTTTCCTCATATGCAGTCTTGCATATGGAGTTAGCAGTATACATAAGGCTATGAACCCCTAGGGCTGCAGTATTTTTCTTGTGGACAGCTGGGTTCTGGTGGCCATTGGTTTGAAGTAGGCTGTTGAATACACTTGTTTTTCTGAAGTGAGGAATGCCATCTGGGATGTTGTGTCCAAGCTTGCTCCGAGGAATACAATATTTTGACTGGGTAAAGGTTTTGATTTCTTTTCGTTGATGGTGTACCCCAGGGAAGTGAGAAGATTTTTCACAAATGTCAGGTGCTGCAACAGCAATTCCCGACTGTCTGGCTGTGTGTGTGTGTGTATATATATATATATATATATATATATATATATATATATATATATATATGTGTGTGTGTGTGTGTGTGTGTGTGTGTGTGTATAAATTGTGTGTGTGTGTGTGTGTGTGTATATATATATATATATATATATATATATATATCTGTATATGGTTTACCAACATAATGTTGAATGCTAAATGGTTGAAACTGAATTGGTTGAACACACTATATTGGATCATAAAACTGTTGAAATAAAATTAATCTAAACACACAATGTTGAAAGTATCGAATTTGCCCATTTCTGCACTGTAGTGCGATCTCAGAGATGATATTTTTAAGTAGGGGGGATGTGGGGGGGTGCACCTGCAAAATACTAGGGTTGATCTCATTGCTTTTTCAATGAAATGATTGTAGACATTTTGATAATTCAGTGTTTTGGGGTGAGATGTTATTTTTCAACCAAATGACTATTAGCCATTATGAAATTCAACATTGTGTTGGTAACTATATATATACATATATATATATATATATATATATATATATATATATATATATACACACACACACACACACACACACACACACACACACACATATATATATTATAATTGTACTATTAGTGATCATGTACATTGGTCGTTTGTATCTTCTTAATTGTTTGCTTATGGTTGAAAAGGAGAAAAGCCTGGCGGGTTTTAAAAAATGTCGAAATTGTGGTCAAAGTACCTCTTTCTGACTCGCACTCTGTTTTTTTTTTTTTTTGCTTGGGCCCTCTTCACCTCCAGGAATATTGTACGATGTGCCACGCTTTTAACCCTAGAGCAAAGGAGTAAACTTATTTTAAAGGGTCTGTTGCCTTATTCGTTTGATGAAGTTATCTCTGGAGCATCTAAAGAAAAGCCTAAAAAGATGTCTCATGCATCTCTGAGTACCTCTTCTGCCTCCTCCAGATCCTCTGAAAAATTAGTGAAAAGAACTTCTTTGGATTCTATGGCTTTAGTGGATCCATTGAAGAAGAAACCAAAACTCTTGGATTCATACCTTTCCTCCAGTCCAACAAGATCTAAAAAGCTGTCCTTGGATCCGACAGCTTCTTAGGATCCAAAGTGTCGAAAAGATTCGTCAGATCCGAAGACTTCAGATCAGACTCTAAAATCGGGATCTGATGTTTTCTTCATTACTTCTCACAATACGGTCTCGGATCCTAGCTTCGGATTCGGCTTGGCCACATTCTTCTTTCTTGGATCTGACTCTCAAGGTCTTCCCTCTTACCCATAATGCACAACATCCACCCAAGTTCTTCAGATTTCATTTGCCACTTCAGCATCCAGATGCAGATCTCTACACTCTCAAGTGATATTTACCTTTGCCAGGAAAGTTAAAGCTTTTTTGATAGCGTTGCTGTTGTAAGTCCTCCGTCTGTAGTTCTTCCTTTGTGTGTGTGTGTGTGTGTGTGTGTGTGTGTGTGTGAGAGTTTTTCTCATTTTTTCTTTTTATTTAAAAAAGTAAATAAAAAGTTTAAAGTTTATAGTTAGTAGTTGCTGTAGTTTGCTAAAGTTTAGTTAAATATTTTGTAGTGTTTAGTTAATTTACTCATAGTTTAGTCCTAAACTAAGATTAGATGTTATGTGATCCTATCTCGCCTACATTCTGACTGATGGGTTCGGAGCCGATCCCTCGGCTCCGACTCTGCACGCTTATGCCAAAGAGTGAAGTCTCTTATTGGCTGAGCTTACTATATCCCAGGATGCACCACTACCAGTCCCCCAGATCTCGTTTGCCGCTAACTAGCAAAGACGTGGTCTCGAGCTGGCTGAGCTAAGTAGTGTCTTTTCACTAACTTTTTCTGTCAGAAATTTGCTAATTCTTTAACAAAGAGCTGTTTTAACAGCTACTCTGTGCTGTGTGTGTGTTTTGAAAACTTTTTGTAAAAAATTTGTGTGCGATTGGTGTTTGTTCCGGTACAGGCTCCCTTCATCCATAGGGCCTTTCCTGTTGGTTAATCCCTTTGAACCTTAGGGGTTCTTGGATTCCTGTATACTTTTTCACTGTTGTATGTCTTCAGTTGGCCTTTATTTTAATTGGCTATCATTGTAAACGGCAAGTTAATCTTGTAGGGTCAGTCTTTCCCATCAAAGTTTTGTCTGTGAGAGAGTACTCAGTTTTTCTTATAATGTCTCAGGCTCCTAGGCCTTCGGGCTTCAAAAAGTGCACTAAATGTAGTTTTAAAATGTCTATCACGGATGACCACTCTCTCTGTGTATATTGTTTGGGCGCCAAACATTTGCAGGAGTCCTGCAGCTTGTGTCACGCTTTTTCCTCGAGGGTCCTCCAAGAGAGGAAAAATAAGCTTATATTGAAAGGCCTTATAAAACCCTCTTTTGAAGAAGCTTTAGCATCCTCTCCTTCTCCTGCTAAAAAGAAAAGGGCGTCGGCTCCGACCAGTCCGTCGGATCCGACCGCCAAAAGACATAGGCAGGCTTCTCCTTCGGCTCCAAGGACTTCGGAGCCGAGGGCGGAACGGTCTGCCTCGATGCCACCAGTCTCGACTCCTCTGGCTTCGGAGCCGATAGCTGGGGCATCGAGAGGCAGGTCACCTTCATCGGCTCCACTGGTCTCGGAGCCGATGAAGGTTGTCCGCTCAGACACTTCCTCCTCGGCGCCTAAGTCCTCCTCGGCACCGATGGAAACTAGTTTGGGTATTCCTTCGGCGCCGATAGTCATCGAGTCGCCTCGGAGCCGGTCCCCTAGCCCCTTGGGGCCGTTGGAGAGGCCAACTCGAACCCATTCAGTATCCTCTAGGTCATCGAGGATGTCAGATTCGGACATAGACAGGGTGCTCCAAAGACTGTTCCAGTCCCCAGTCTTTCAAAAATTTGTTTCGGCTCCGACCCAGTTGGCTTCGGAGCCGATAGCCCATGCCCATGTCATTGCCATTCCTCCTCCGACCGCTTCGGCTCCGTCGGAGCAGGTAATGTTGGAGCCGGTGGAGATGCTAGGGTCGGCTCCGACCCTTTCTCCAACCCCGGCCTTCGGGTCCGAGTTTGGCACGCGGACTTCTTCGGCTGGACCCCGGGGTGACGTTTCGGGACCTATGCTGTCGGTTCCGAGCCTCCCTCTCGGTGCTTCGGCTGCGGGACTTCCGTCTGCTATCATGGCTCCGGGGACCGGACACTCCCAGGATTCTGGGGGTCCGGCTTTCAGAGCTATGAGGAGTGCCTTGGCCAAGTCTTCTTCGGCCATCTCTCCGGCTTTACCGGCACCTTCCCTGGGCGTGGAGACTGGGTCTTTGGCAGTTCCTCTGTCCTTAGGCAGCGGAGCCCCGGGGCCTGAGGTTACCCCACTGGGGTTCCCTCCTCCTGAGGGTTCTTTGGAGTTGTCTTCAGAGGAGCCCCAAGGAAGAGATCGTGCAAGAGGAAGCACGTGGACTCCCCCGAGTCTCTTACATCGGACACTGATCTTGATGATGCGGAGGGGTCCCCGAAGTCGTCCTCGGGTGATGTCTCATTCGCAGACATTTTAGAGATCCTCAAACAACGAGGCGGCTGGATATCCAAACCCCCCTCTGCTGATGAGTCAGTGCTTCTCAAGGCCTTTGGGGCTCAGCCCTCCGCCTCCTGGGTGTCTCCGCCCTTGACGAGCTCCTGGATTTGGTTTGTCGGAGGCGTGGGAACACCCAGATACTGTGGAACCAGTGCCTTCTCGCCCTAACAAATTTTTGTCTGCCCCACCCGAGAAGGAGTTCTTGACAAGGCGTGGCTGTAGATGCCATGGTGGTGGCATCTGCTACACAACAGGACGTGGCAGAGGCTTCAACGTCCGTCCATCCTCCTAATAAGGAGTCTAGGAGCATGGACCGCACGGAAGCGCACCCTGACTTCAGCGGCCTTTACACTAAGGTCCCTGAATTATTTGGCACATTTTACCAGGCTACAGAGGGATCTGGTCAAGGAGCTGTCAGATTCCCTCTCGGGTAACCTACCTGAGCAGCTAGCCCAGTCGGTTAGCTCTCAGTTGGCTATCCTTACCTCGATTTCTAACTCGTCCATGAGGCTCATTTCATATGCGGCGAAGGCGGCAGAGCGGCAGGCACAGGCGTGGCTCACGGAGACAAGCCTGGCTCCGTTGTGTCATTTTGCGGAGGCCTTCAAGTCTTCCTTCGACGCTCCCTTTGATGGGTCCTCTTTGTTTGGACCCAAGGTTAAAGACACTCTTACCCGCTGTGAGCAAGAGGGAAAAACTTTATCTGCCGTAGGTGCACGTTATTCCACTCCCTTCGGCCTTATCCCAAGGCTAAAGGAGGAGGGAAGATGTGGTTCCGCAAATCACGTAAGTTTTTCCTCAACAGCAGGAAGATTCCCTTCCAGAGGCAGAGGACGGGAAATTTTTCTGGGAGACGCCGTCCCAGAGGCGGCAGAGGGCCCCGCAATTCTGGAGACCGCGAGTCCTTTCGTGGCTCTTCAGCCTCCCACACTTCATGAGGGATTGCCCGGCTGTGCTGCTCGAGCCAGTCGGGTGCCGTTGCCAAGCACCTAAAAGCCTGGGAGTCTATCACTCAGGACAGATGGGTGCTCGGATTATTGCCGGAGGTTACACCATTCCCTTCACACACTCACCCCACCGTCCAAAAAAATCCCGGACCCACCACCCAGTCAAAGGGAAATTGCAGCCGCAGAAGCGTCAAAGCTGCTAGAAAAAGGAGTCATCCAACCGGTCCCCACAGACCAGATCGGATCCGGAAATTACTCAAGGTTCTTTTTAGTGCCAAAAAAGACAGGGGACCTGAGACCAATATTGGATCTCAGCAAACTAAACCAATCCGTCATGAAATCCAAATTCAGAATGGTCACTTTACAATCCATTCTCCCATTGTTGGAGAAGGATGTTTGGATGTGCTCCATAGATCTCAAGGACGCCTATTATCACATACCGATACATCGGGCGTCCAGGAAGTATCTGCGCTTCAGCCTGGGAGACGGTCATTTCCAATTTTGTGCACTGCCCTTTGGTCTCACCACAGCCCCAGGGTGTTCACCAAGTGTTTGGCAGTAGTGACTGCTCACCTGAGGAGTCTTGGATTCCAAGTGTTTCCCTATCTGGATGACTGGCTCCTGACTGCCACCACCAGGCATCTACTAATGGACAACCTCAAAGCCACCATCTCCTGGGTGCTACCCTGGGAATTACATTCAATTGGTCAAAGTCTGTCTTGCTGCCCTCTCAGCGCATAAGGTTCATAGGAGCAGAGATAGACTCAAAATTGATGCGCGTCTTTCTTCCTACCGAAAGGATTCAAACTTTACAAGGTCAAGTTCAAGCCCTGCTTTCAAGATCCAAAGCCCCAGCCAGGATGGTCCTGCAACTTTTAGGTTCGATGTCTGCCACGGTTCTCCTAGTTCCACTGGCAAGATTGCACATGAGGATTCTTCAGTGGCTGTTATCGACTCAATGGTCCTTTCAGAATCTCCCCATTATGATTACAGAAACGTGCAAACGGGACCTCCGCTGGTGGCTTCAGCCGTCCAATCTGAATCAGGGAAGACCTTTTGTTATCCCTCCGTGGCCACCCTGACGACGGATGCCTCCCAGACAGGGTGGGGGGGGCATTGTCTGGGCAGGTTAGTTCAGGGTTCTTGGCTTCCAGACGAAACCTTTCTCCATATCAATGTATTGGAAATGAGGGCTGTACTTCTGTCCCTACAGGCCCTCCACAAGTTTCTCCCTCAAGGCATTATCGCTATCCACACAGACAACATGTCGGTGGTCTGGTATCTAAACAAACAAGGAGGGACCAGATCTTACCCCCTTTGCAGAGAGGCCATGAGGGTGTGGGAATGGGCAGTAGCTACCAACCGCTTCCTGGTAGCGACCCACATTCCAGGAAAATCCAATGTATTGGCAGACAGATTAAGCAGGAAGATTCTCTCTCCTCACGAGTGGTCCCTGAACCAAACAGTAGCAGCTCAGGTTTTCAAAAGATGGGGGACCCCGTGCTGCGACCTATTTGCAACACCACAAAACACAAAGTGCAAAAGGTTCTTTTCCTTGACTCCGCGTCAGGGGGAGGCAGCTACGGATGCTCTAGTCCAACCTTGGCCAACAGGACTACTTTATGCCTTTCCTCCGGTTCCACTTCTCCCCAAAGTCATCCAGAAAGCTTCTCAATTGGGGTCCACAATGATACTAATTGCTCCGCACTGGCCTCGTCAGGTATGGTTTCCTTACCTGAAGAAACATGCTGTGGACGATCCTTGGTTTTTGGATCTAACTCCGGATCTGCTGATTCATCAGTCGGGACGACAACACCAGTCCCTTCACACTTTGAAATTGACAGCTTGGCTCCTCCACTTCCGACTTTAGTCAGAAATCACACCTTAGACCCGGAAGTTATTCACATTTTATCTTTGGCCCACAAACCCACCACTAAGAAATTGTACCTCAGTAAGTGGAAGAGGTTTGCTATCTGGGCTCAACTCAGGGGCTTAGACCCTATCACTGCCCCGATTCCAGAGGTTTTGAAATTTTTAACATCCTTGTTTAATCAAGGATCTTCAGTCTCTACTATTAAAGTCCAACTAGCAGCTATCTCTAAATTTCACGAATCCATGGATCCACCGTTGATGAGCAGCAGATTATGCAAAACTTTCATTAAAGGTGCTGGGCTGTTAAGACCCCCAGTTTTTCATCCTGCGCCTCCGTGGGATCTTGATTTGGTACTTCGTGCCTTAACATCTTCCCCTTTCGAACCGGCTGCTACATGTGAGTTAAAATATCTGTCTTGGAAAACTGCCTTCTTAGTTGCAATTACCTCTGCAAGAAGAGTTTCAGAGCTTCAAGCCCTATCTATCAAACCACCGCACTTGATTTTTCACAAGGATAGAGTATCACTTAGGCCTAACCCATCTTTTGTCCCAAAGGTTTGTTCTAATCTCTGTCTCCAACAATCTCTAGAGCTACCAGTTTTCTTTCCAAAATTCTCCAACGAAGCGAGTACACCCTCCATAAATTGGATGTTCACAGGCAATTGCGCTTATATCTAGACAGGACTCAGCAAATTCAAAATCAGACCAGTTGTTTGTGTCCTTTTCAGACAATAAATTGGGTAAAACCATCACTAAAGCTACTATCTCCAAATGGATTAGAGATTGTATAACTCAGGCTTATTCCTCTTCAAATAAGCAACTTACAACATCTATCAAAGCTCACTCTACCAGAGCTATGGCTACTTCTATTGCTTTTCATTCCAAGCTCGCTATTTCTGAGATTTGTGCTGCGGCTACTTGGTCCAACCCGCACACTTTCATTTCCCACTATAAATTGGATGTGGCATCTAAAGGGCGAGCATCATTTGGTTCCACGGTACTCAGGAGTGTTTTCCAGTGAGCCACCCAGGATTCAGGTGCTAGGACGCTGTCCCATCAGTCAGAATGTAGGTAGAGAGGATCACATAACATCTTTTAGTTATGTACTCACCATAACTTCAGATGTTTGGGATCCATCTCGCTACATTCCTAATACCCACCCTCCTTCCCCCTGCCTTGGAGATCAGAAGAGATTGAACGGTTTTGAGTTCTACTGTTTTTATCTTGTTTCATCTGACGATGTTATATAAGCAGTGCGTGCATGTGTGCATGTATGCGGACAAACTAGATCTGGGGGACTGGTAGTGGTGCATCCTGGGATATAGTAAGCTCAGCCAATAAGAGACTTCGCTCTTTGGCATAAGCGTGCCGAGTCGGAGCCGAGGGATCGGCTCCGAACCCATCAGTCAGAATGTAGGCGAGGTGGATCCCAAACATCTGAAGTTATGGTGAGTACATAACTAAAAGTTACCTCTAACTGTTCTTTGACCATCCTTTCAGCAGGCTTTGGTAGCTGTCATGTCAGATGAGCCTTCTGGTTTTAAACATTGCAGTTCTTGTGGGCATAAAATCACCAAACAGGATGCCCTTGAGAAATGCGCGTGTATTGCTTAGGGGCAGACCATTTAGTGGCTGACTGTGCTGTATGTGCTTTATTTAATCCCCGGGCTCTAACTGATAGAATAAATTGCTTCTAAGGGGAGGGTCTTCCATCACCGCTCCTGAGGCTCGGACCCTTTCTTTGGCTTCCACTTTATCTTCTGTTACTAAAGAGGTGAAAATGAGGGTTTTTCCCCGTCTCCCCTCTAGAGCCCAAAGTCAAGGAAAACTTTGTGTCCGACCCCCTTGGATCTAAAAAAAAAGTGTCTACCACTTCTGATCCACCAGCATCCTCAGATCCAGGGGAAGTTATTTCCATATCGCTACCTGCACTGTCTGCTCTGGTGTTGGATCCAGTGACTCAGGGACCTGAGAACCTTGAGCAAATCTTCGGCTCATTCAGTTAGATGTAATTTTCCCGACCCCCCCCCCCTTGTTGGCTTTGTCCAGATCCTCTAGAAGCTGGTTCAAGGCGGACATGGACAGAATGATGAGATTCTTCAAGGCCCAGGTCCAGATGGGGGTAGTCTCGGCTTTGTCCTCATCAGATCCATGAACTACCTTGGCCATACTATCAGGGCTCCTTCTCTGATCCGGCCTTCTGTTTCACAGATGCAGGGTTCATGACTCCCGTGTGTCGGGTTCAGTGCAGGGGAAGCCCCCTTCCTTGACACTGATGATACCCTTGATCAGCCCTGTTCCAATTCTAGTGGAGCAGAGTGAGACTTAGTGCCAAGGTGTCTGTGCTGGGTCCGGGGGATTGGGATCATTTCTGTCTTTGTCAGAGCCATTTCTTTCCCTAGGCACCTTAGCAGTTGACAACTCTAGTCTGATCCCTTCTGGAGGCCACGGATCCAGAGTGAATTCTAGCTGTTCCCTCCCCGTGAGAGGACTTCTCCCAGTCCGTCTGCTTTTCAGGTAGTGGAGGGGATTTTCTCCCAGACTGGAGATATTTCACTACATGTCCCACAATTCACCCCCTGTACCCCCATTGGGTAAGGACCTTGAGCCCATTCGTCCTGCTCTGAGTCGGCCCATACCGAGCAGCCTCCAAGATCTCCTGCCAGGACGGATCACCTTCATCTGACACTTCCCCAGAATATCCCACTGAGGAAGTTCCCCAAAAGAAGACGTGTAAAAGGAGGCACATTGACTGCCTGTTGGAGTCCTTAACCAAAGACATTGAGTTAGATGAGAGGGAAGGATCCCCTCAATACCTACCTGAGGACATCTCCTTTGGAGACTTTCTAAAAATCTTGAAGCAAAAAGGTGAGTGGTCTGCCCAGCCCTCCTCCTCCTGAGGCAGCCCCTCGGTTGGCCGGATTCCAAAGTCTGGGTCCGGCGTCGGCTGATGTCACCTCCATCCCGACGTCAGAGCGCCTGGGATATAAAAACGTCAGCCGACGCCATCTTCCTCAGTCTTTCTTGCCACGCAGTGCCCGAAGCAGAAGCAGTTCGCAAGTGCCGGTCGGCCAGCTCCTGAGATTTCAGCTAACCGAAGACTTCAAAAAGCTAAGTACCCCGTTGGGGACTCTTTCTTGCCTCAGCCGATGTCAGATCAAACGGTTAAAGTTAATAATTGTTTATCTTGTGGGAAACAAATACCTCATAAGGATTTCCACTCTTACTGCCTACCCTGCCTAGGCCCAGACCACGACGTCTCGGCCTGTGCAGCCTGTGCTTCTTTCAATAGACGCACTCTTAGGCGTCGGGCGGAGTTCGCAGAGGAATTTTTTTGGGAAAAATACTGTTACACTATGCCGTCTGAGCTTCCGACTCCTCATTTACCCATAAAACGGAAGGACAAGGACCAACACATGCATTCCGTGGTTTCGGCCGAAACCACGCCCAGGCCCACCGCGAGTGTCTCGGTCTCTGCCGAAACCGAATCCTCGGTGCTTCCGACCGACGAAACCGCACAACCGACAATCCCGGCCCCGGAGGCCACCTCTGAGTCGGTTATAGAATTTCCTACTGAAACCGGTGCTCTGGAAATATCCAACACCATTTCTCTAGATAAGACTACTCCACCACGTGGGGCAGCCAGGCCTCCTGTATCCATGTCCATTAAGGCATTTACAAGTGCTAAAGCTGCTAAACAGCCAAAATCTCTCCCTCCCAAGACTATTCCTCAGGGATCCACTACCGGTTCACAGATTTTGAGTTTAGCTGAGGATCTTATTTCCCTAATTAGGGGCTCTCAGCCACATCCGGACAGGGGCTCTCAACCACCTCAAGACAAAAGGCCCAGGGTTGAGCAGACAGATACCCGGTCTTCTGATGAGGCCTCAGATGACTCTGCCCTATCAGACTACCAGGAGGAGGCCTTCACGGCCTACGAGGATTCTGATGCAGAGGAATCTATACCCTCGGCCTCCCCTCCTGAAGAGTTGTCCTTTGGGGAGACCCTCCACTCCATGAGAGAGCATTTCAAATGGCAGGGCCAGGAATTCTTTGACTCCAGGAAAAGATTAAGAACTTTTTTGCATTTACCTCAACATAGACCTTTGGCTATTCCTCCGGTTTTAAATGTCATTGATTATGTGTACTCTGAGTCTAGTATTTCCCCTGACTCCCTTCCTCCAGCTCCTGTCAAACCCGATAGGTACTACAGGGTCCCGGACTCGCATCATTTCCTTTACAAGGGCCACTCTGCTGACCCAGAAACTATTTCTCAGGGCCCTAAAGGGGTTGCAACCACCACTACTAAAAACCCACTCCCTTCTGAAAGGGAGTCCAGGGCTTTAGAGAGATGGGGTAAAAAAGTGTATACTACTTCCACTCTTTCTTTTAGGGCATTAAATTGTCAATTCCATATGATATAGTACCAAGAGTATTTGTTAGATGAATTGCATAAAAAACTTTCTTCACCTGAACCCCTAGATCGCAAGGCACTTCAGGATCTGGTACATAACTCCCAGCAGGTTAGCAACCATTTCTTGCAGTGTGGTTATGATGCATTGGAAGCTTCATGTAGATCAGCTATGACAGGTCAGTCATACGTAGACATGCTTGGCTGAAGGAACAAACACCGCCAGATCATATTAAAGCAAAGCTTCTGGATGCTTCGCTAGAAAAACAAAAGTTATTTGGCTCCACGGCTCAAGAGGTCTTAAAGAAATTTGAGGAAAAGGCTAAATCAGTACAAACAGTCAAAGATTTCCTACAGGTCCAGCCACCAAGATTCAGCAGAAATTGGCCTTCTAAGAATTGGTCCTTTCCAGACACAGACAGGTTTCAAAGAGGGAGAAACAGGCGTGCCAGAGGTAGAGGGCAAGCTCGAGGCTCCTACAGAGGACGTCAAAGGCAGCCTCCAAACCAGAGAGGTGCTGCAGGACCTACAACTACTACACAAGGACCATCTCAATGACTTGACTATGACCCCGCCAACCAGGGCTCAATTGGAAGCACCTTTGGGCGGAAAGCTATCTTTATTCTCAAAAAATTGGCACAACATTACAAAGGACAAATGGATACTGCAAATAATAGACAAAGGATACAGATTCCATTTTCATACATTACCAAACAGACAAGGCATGCCAAACCTGCCACCAAACCAAAGGGCAGAGGCTTTCAAACAAATTTCCAAGCTACTTCAAATGAGGGCAATAGAAAGGGTTCCTCTCTCAGAACAAGGCCAAGGATTTTATTCTAGACTATTCCTTGTTCCAAGAAAAGAAAAGCAATGGAGACCAATACTGGACTTGTCCGCACTGAATACTTACCTCATCGTGCCAAAATTCAAGATGCTGACTTTACAGCAACTCCTTCCCATGCTGGGCAAGTGGTCCTGGCTGGTAACTCTAGACCTCAAGGAGGCATACCTGCATGTCCCTATCAGACAAAGTTGCAGAAGACACCTCAGATTTCTTGCAGGTTCAGAGCATTATCAATTCTCAGCATTGCCATTTGGCTTATCTACTGCGCCCAGAGTATTCACGAAATGCCTGGCATCAGTAGTTGCACATTGCAGACTTCAGGGGATTCAAATTTACCCATACCTGGATGACTGCCTCATACAAGCGGACAGCCAGCAAATACTGGTAGAACACTTAAACTATGTCATCCGACTACTACATGCCTTGGGAGGATACACAGTCAACATTCAGAAATCAAGACTTGTTCCATCCCAACGAATAATTTTCCTGGGTGCAAAACTGGATACAAACACCCAGATGGCTTTTCTCACAGAAGAAAAACAAGCACAACTACCGGATTATTTCAGAAATCTGACAACACAAACCCAGCTAACTGCAAGGAAGATCCTGCAGGTCCTGGGATTCATGGCATCTTGCATTCTTGTTATTCCACAAGCAAGGCTGCATATGAGGAAACTACAATGGTACCTAAGGAGTCTACGGTCTCAGCACAGTCACAGTCTAGAATCTTTGATCCCCCTCATTCCTTGCCTTCAAAAGGAATTCCTGTGATGGGCAAAAGCAAGCCAGTCAAACATGGGCCTCCCTTTCAGCAAGCCGCATATCAGCCAAACCATCACAACGGATGCCTCAGCCCATGGATGGGGAGCTCACATGGAAGGCAGATGCATTCAAGGGCAGTGGACACAAAAAGAATTGCATCTGCTCATCAACCAAAAGGAAATGCTGGCAGTGATACATTCCATCGAGGCCTTCAAGCTCTTCCTGCACCAAGGTCACCTGTTAATAAAGACAGACAATACCACAATTATGTGGTACATAAACAAGCAAGGGGGTACCCATTCATACCCTCTTTGCAGGCTGGTGATGAATCTGTGGGATCTTTCCCTGAAACTCAATATAGAACTACAATCCCAGTTCGTACCAGGAAAGTACAATGTTCTGGCGGACAGCCTGAGCAGAAACATCATGGATCCACACGAATGGATGTTGCACCCGGATATATTTCGCCAGATAACACATGCATGGGGAACGCCGGACATAGATCTTTTTGCCTCCCAACACAACCATCAACTGAGGAAATTCTGCACAAGGACATACCATCCTCAAGCATGGAAAGTGGACGCCCTCTCATTCAACTGGAATACTCTAACAGTATATGCATTCCCACCTCTTCCATTAATGACCAAATTCTTACTGAAGATCAGGATAGAGCAACCAAAAGTAATCCTGATAGCCCCGGACTGGCCAAGACAACACTGGTACCCACTGTTAAGGAGCATGTCACGCACGAAACCTTGGCCTTTACCACAATGGCCACTTCTTCTGACACAGCACAATTACAAGACTCTGCACTCCAGTCTAAAAACCTTGCAGCTGACAGCCTGGAGAATACCTTGACTCCTCGCCAGGACAAACTATCCAAGAGGGTTCAGAATGTCATCATGGAAGCCCGACGGCCTTCCACAAGAAAAGCATATTCAGCAAAATGGAAAAGATTTCGTACCTGGAACACCGCAAAGGGTCAAGATCCGACAATCATGAGCATTCCACATATTCTAGAATACTTGGCTGAAATGCTCCATAATGGCCTTTCTTATTCCTCCATAAAGATCCATGCTTCAGCAATTTCAGCAAAATACAACACTGACCCACCTGTATTCTCTCATCCTCTGCTAAGACAGTTTCTAAGAGGGATAAAAAACATCATCCCTCCAAGGAAACCACCAGTGCCTACATGGGACCTTAACTTCATGTTGGAAAAATTAACTCTTCCTCCCTTTGAACCAGCAGCATCTTCAGAACTACAATTCCTGTCTTGGAAGACTGCCTTCCTCCTGGCCATAACCTCAGCGAGAAGAGTATCTGAGTTACAGGCCCTCATGGCAGTTCAGCCATTTCTCATTTTTCATCAGGACAGAGTCTCTTTGAGAACCAATCCTTCATTCATGCTGAAGGTGGTATCCAGGGTTTCACTGAACCAAGCTATTCACCTGCCTACCTTCTTTCCAAATCCACAAAATAAAGGAGAAAAACTTCTGCATACTTTGGACATCCACAGACAGTTGCGATATTACTTGGACAGAACTAAGACTTACAGAAAAACTGACCAACTCTTTGTAGCATATGCTGCTGGTGTACAAGGAAAAGCAATTTCCAAACAGACAATTTCAAAATGGATAGGAAATTGCATTCGGTTCTGTTACTCCTTTCATGGAAAAGCTGTGCCAGCTAACATTAGGCCTCATTCCACCAGAGCAACAGCCACCTCCACAGCCTTCTTAAGAGGGGTGGCTACAAAGGACATTTTAGAAGCTGCTACATGGCGCTCCGTGCATACATTTTCCAAGCATTACAATTTGCCCTTATATTCCAGATCCAGAGCAGGTTTTGCTACTGCAGTCCTGCAGGGCATGTTAGCTACACCATCCTTTTCTTAGGTACTACCTCCCCCAGCTTGGCTGTGGTATTCTACCCATATGTAAGGACTGCAGATGCATCCTTGAAGGACATAGTACAGTTTTGTACCTACCATAAATGTAGATGTCCGATAGGTATGCATCTGCAGTCAGGATTTCCCTCCCTCCTTCCCCTCTGTGGTATATTTTGGATACCTATCCCTCTTTTTAGCTAGCTGGGGTTATCTTTTATGGTTTATTTGTTTTTTATTGCTGTGCATGTTTGGAATTTTTCATTTCTCCAAATTTAGCCTTACTTAGAGGGCAACTGGCATCTGGGGCAAGAAAAACTGAGGAAGATGGCGTCGGCTGACGTTTTTATATCCCAGGCACTCTGACGTCGGGATGGAGGCGACATCAGCCGACGCCGGACCCAGACTTTGGAATCCGGCCGACCGAGGGGCTGCCTGAGGCAGGACAACCCATATGTAAGGACTGCAGATGCATACCTATCGGACATCTACATTTATGGTAGGTACAAAACTGTACTTTCTTGGAGGGGTTTTGGGGCAGGACCATCTACAACCTGTGTGACTCCCCCTGAGGATGACCTTGTTGATTTGGATTTCCACTGGGCATGGAAGGACCGGACACCATCGGGTTTATTCCTAAGTGCCCTGATAGGTTCCTGGTGCCTCCAGCAGATAGGCATTGAAGCAAAGGTCCCGTAGTTGATGCCATCGTGGTGGTGGCAGCCACTAATAAAGAACTGGTGGAGGAGAATGCCATTGTCCATCCAACTAACAAGGAGTCTCGAGCTTTGGACAGGATTGGAAGCACGTTTACGCCTCAGCCACTTTTACACTGAGGTCGTTAAATTTTCTGGCCTACTTTACCCGACTGCAGAGAGACCTGATCAAGGAGCTTTCAGCCTCTTTCTCCAAGTCCATACCTTTGGAGGAATTTAAGAAAGTTTCTCCCAAACTGACCACTCTATCTTCTGTCGCCAACTTCTTGATGAAGTTAATCTCCCATACAGTGGAAGGTACCTCATGAGTGGCCCATTCAAGTCTTTCTCTAACGAGGCATGCCTGTCTTGGGATTTGTAGTTTTGCAGAGCCCCTTAAGGCATAATTTGAGAATGCCCCATATGATGGCTGTTCACTGTTTGGGCCGTCAGAGATGTTCTTACCCGCCGCAAAAAGGACAGGAAGACTTTTTCTGTTGTAGGAATCAAAGTTTCTGTGCCTCAGAGGTCCTTCTCCAAGAACCAATGTGGAGTCAAGAAAATGTGGATCTGAAGTAGGCAGACTTCATTCGTCTGCAACCTGTGGGTATCGGATCCGATCTCGGATCCGAGCCGGCAATTCAAAAGCTTAGGCTCCGAGCTCCTAGCTCCTCCCTCTTACCCATAACCCCTTGCCAAGCCCTGACTGACCTCAGATTTCGTTTGCCGCTTTTCAAGAAGCAACGGAATTCTAGAGCTCCTGGCGTTGGTTGAGATAAGTTTAGATTTTTTGACAGGAAAAGTTTTCAAATTCTCTGTTTTTGTTATTAATCTAGTTAGTGTTGTGTGTGGTTAAGGCTTTCCTCCCTCTTTAGTTAATTTTTCTCGGGTTTTCGTAGTTGTTTGTGTGTGTGTGTATTTAGGCCTTAGGTTGGTAATGTCTGAAGCCCCTAAGGCTGTTTTCTCCAAATGTGCCGAGTGTGGCCATAAGCTGTCCCCAGCAGATGGCCACACTCATCGTCAAAATGCTTGGGGTTGAACACCTGTCTTCTGGTTGTACCATTTGTGCAGGGTTCAACCCCGGCTTTAAGGGAACGGAGGTCGAAGTTGGTGCTGGCGGGTCTTTACCCCAGATACTGCTTCGCCTCTGCCCTTCCAGTCAGCAACCTGTTGCTGTGAGTTCTCCCTCCGGCTGGGACTCAACCTCCTTAAAGTTGCCGGAGGGGAAGGATTCTTCTAGGGAGAGACAGAAGGAGAGGCACAGGAGAAGCACCATAAGAGGAGAGCGAGCTTCTAGTTCGGCTCCTCCATCTAAGCGGGCCTCCCTGTGCCTTCTAGCCTTCCTCCTCCTCGGCTCCACTCCCTCGGTTCTCTCCTGGACCCGAGGAGGAGGAGGCTAGCCCTTCCAGGAGGTCACCGAGACGGCTCTCTAGGTCCGCTTCGGTGGCCTCCTCTAGATCGACCTTTTCAATGAGCGAAGCTGATATGGACCGGATGATGAGGAAATTCATCCAGGCCCAAATGCAAATGGGAGTGCTCCTAGCCCCCCCCATCCGGGAGGGCGACCCTTTTCGCCCCTTAGCTCCTTCTCCGACCCATACCACGGGTTCGAGCTATCGGCGCCGTGCAGATTTGGATCCGGGGGTGGGTCGGATCCGATAGGTCGGCGCACCTCGGATCCGTCCCATCCCTTGAGTGCTTACCCGGACCCGACCGCGCGGAGCCGAGGGCGGAGCCTGGGATGCGAGGGAGCTGGTGTGTCTGCGGCGCGGACCAGGTCGGAGTACACTGGTCTCGGATCCGGCGGACTCGCTCCGACTCCGATCCGTACGTCGGATCCGAGTGGGGGTCGGCTCTCGGGGCTTAGAGAAGCTGGCTCCCTCGGCTTTCAACGTTATGGAAAGGGCACTGTCGAGGACATCCGGACCCCGGTCCCTGCCACGGCTCCATCCCGCACTCCATTGCAGTTGGGCCAGGCCCCCACCAGCCGGTCCCAGGGACAGCCCGCCTCGATGTCCCAAGTGGTTCCCTTGGAACATCCATCTGCTGAAGAGTACTCCTCGGACAGCCCCGATGAAGTACCTCGGAAGCGTAAGTGCAAGAGGAGGCACATGGACTCCCCTGAGTCCGTCACTGAAGACACGGACTTGGATGAAGGGAAGGCTCCCTAGGTCACCCCTGAGGACGTCTCATTTGGAGACATCATGGAGATGTTAAGGATCAGGGGGGGTGGTCTGCCCCCAAGGCTTCTTCGGACTAGTCTGTGTTCTTGGAGGCATTCGAGGCGGGCCCTTCTACCTCTTGGGTGTCCTCCTGCTGACCCCTGGTGGATCTTATATCCATCAGGGCGTGGAAGGATCCGGACACCATTGAGCCTATCCTAAGCGCCCGGACCGCATTCTTTCTCCTCCATCAGACCGCACCCACTGGAGTAAGGGTCCCCCAGTAGATGCCATGATGATGGCTGCAGCCACGAAGAGGGAATTGGCCCAGGAGAGTCCCTCCGTCCATCCTCCGGGCAAGGAGTCCCGTTCGATGGATCGCATTGGGAAGCGAGTTTTAGTTCAGCGACCTTCTCCTTGAGAGCGCTGAACTACATGGCACATGTCATTAGGATGCAGCGGGATCTGATTAAAGAATACGCTGCATCTCCCCCGGAGTCCATCTCGAGTGAGGATAAACAGGTTTACTCCACCCAAATGGCCACTGTCAGATCAGTATCCAATACATCTATGTGGCTGCTGTCTCATGCTACTGAGGGAGCCGCTAGAGCCAGCGGAGCAGGCCTTGTCATGAGGCGACAGGCCTGGCTCCGCCATTGTGATTTTGCAGAGCCCTTCAAGGCGACCTTCGAATGCCCCTTCGATGGTTCTGCCTTGTTTGGCAAGACTGTTCGAGACATTAGTCCAGAGCGAAAAGGACGGAAGACGCTGTCTGCCGTCGAGTCCGCTTCTCAGCTCCCCAGAGGTCCTTCTCTAAGAACCAAAAGGGACAGAAGAAGATGTGGTTCCGAAGTCGCAGCAGTCCCAACCTGCTCCGGATAACCAGTCCTTCCGTGGCAGAGGAGGACGGGAGGTCGCCGTGCCAGAGGCAGGGGGCTCCTGGCAATTTTGGGTCCAGAGAACCCTTCTCTGAGAGACCCACGCAGCAGCCCTGAAGGGTTGCCCGGCTGTCCGTCTCTGGAGGCAGTCGGGGCGTTTCGATGCACCTGACTTCTTGGGAGTCCACAACAACAGACAGTTGGGTGCTTCGACTTATATCCAGAGGATATTCAATACCCCTATTCAAGATTCCCAAATCTCAGCCTCCCAGATGTTCCACCCGACCAAAGGGAGGCAGCTATCGAAATCGAGCAGCTGCTAGGAAAAGAGCCATCCAGCGTCCCCAGATCAAGCCGGATTAGGGTTTTACTCCAGGTTCTTTTGGTGCCAAAGAAGACGGGGACTTAAGACCAATCTTAGACCTTTCCCAGTTGAACCTGTCAGTAACCAAGCAAAAGTTCCGGATGGTCACCCTGCAATCTATACTCCCCTCTTGAGGGAGAACGACTGGATGTGTTCCATAGACCTCAAGGATGCGTACTACCACATTCGGATGGACAGACGATCCAGGAGGTTTCTTCGCTTCCGGCTGGGAGCCAGTCATTATCAGTTCAGGGTCCTCCCTTTGGTCTCACCTCTGCCCCCAGGGTGCTTACCACGATGCTAGCGGTGGTAGCGGCCCACCTGCGGCTCCAGGGATTACAAGTTTTTCCGTAACTGGACGACTGGCTCCTGACGGCATCATCAAGGCATCTTCTGTGCTCAGCCAGGGATTACTTTCTTCAACTAGCACCAAGGCTGGGCATCACGATCAACTGGGAGAAATCTTTTCTGAAACCAACTCAAATTATAGATTTCATAGGAGGAAGACTAGACACCAGATCAATGCGAGCCTTCCTCACCCCAGACCGTATCGCCAGCCTGAGGTGTCATGTGACAGCAATCCTGCAACCATCTCCAACTGCAGCTTGGGTCCTGAGGGCCCTAGGTTCTATGGCGGCAGCTATCCCGCTTCTAATTCATGCCCGTTTACGCATGCGGGTTCTTCAATGGACCCTTCAAGTTCAGTGGTCTCCTCTTTGTTCGTCTCTAAACTCCGATTGCGGTCAGCAGGCGTGCAGGGACTCCCTTCTGTGGTGGCTTCTTTCTCCGGAGCCCCTGGCAGGGAGACCTTTTGCTGCATTTCCCGAGCCACAGTGACCACGGACGCTTCTTGCCTCGGGTGGGGGCATTCTGCGGGAAAGATTGTCCAAGGCACGTGGAATCCCACAGAGACGTCATTGCATATAAATGTCCTGGAAATGAGGGCGGTGCTCCTAGCGTTGCAAGCACTTCACCACGTTCTTCCTTCAGGGACTATTGCGATTCAGACAGACAACATGTCCGTAGTCTGGTATATCAACAAGCAGGGAGGAACCAGGTCTTACCCCTTTGTCGAGGCCATGAGAGTCTGGGAATGGGCAATTTCCACCAAACGCTTTCTGGTAGCAACGCACATTCCGGGAAAGTCCAACATCCTTGCGGACAAGCTCAGTCGCACCATCCTCTCTCCACACGAGTGGTCCCTCAATCTTCAAGTAGCGAAGAAGATTTTTGCCGTTTGGGGGCAACCCTGTTGCGATCTTTTTGCTTCTCCCTCAAACGCCAAATGCGACAATTTCTTCGCTCTGCTTCCCCCACCAGGGGAGTTCGAGGATGCTCTGGTGCATGCTTGGCCTCCCGGTCTCCTTTATGCCTACCCTCCACTTCCTCTGATGCAGAGGCTTCTGCAGAAAGCCAACAGTTTGGGGAGCAGAATGATTCTCATTGCCCCATTCTGGCCTCGACAACCTTGGTTCCCCTTTGTATGGTCTCACAAAATCAATCCACCATGGATTCTGTATCCAATTTGGATCTCATCTCTCACCCTCTGGGAATGCCAGTTCCCAATCTGGACCCTGAAGTTGACAGCTTGGCTGCTCCAATTCCAACCTTGATTAGGACTCCCGGTATCTCTTCACCGGTCAAGGCTATTTTGGTGGCTGCTCATAAACCTTCCACCAGACAGGTTTATCGGAGTAAATGGAAGAGGTTCTCTATATGGGCAGGACAGAGAACTGTGGATCCTTTTCAGCACCTATCTCTGCGGTGCTGGATTTTCTAACAGACCTCTTTCATCAAGGGGCTAGTTCTTCCACGATTAAGGTACAATTGGCGGCTATCTCGCATTATCATATTGGTCATGACACAGCTCCCCTTATGACAGCGAAATTATGCAAAACTTTTCTCAAAGGAGTTTTTTTGTTAAGGCCTCCAGTCAAGGAGGTTGTACTGCCTTGGGACTTGTCTTTAGTACTGCAGGCCCTTACTGCTCCTCCCTTCGAGCCTGCAGCTTCTGCTGATTTAAAATACCTTTCCTGGAAGACTGCCTTTCTGGTAGCTATCACTTCAGCCAGAAGGGTGTCTGAGCTTCAGGCTCTATGTGTCAAACCGCCTTATCTTTCTTTCTTCCCTGATAGGGTGTGCCTCAGGACCAATCCATCTTTTCTTCCGAAGGTCTCTTCTGAATCCAATATTAACCAGTCAATCAATTTGCCTGTATTTTTCCCAAGTATTCAAACAAAGGAGAATACAAATTGCATTCCTTGGATGTTCATAGACAATTACGTTTTATATTAACCGGACAGCTGGCCACAGGAAATCAGATCAGCTGTTCGTCTCCTTTGCTAAATTTGCTCTGGGTAAAGCAGTATCTAAAGTCACTCTATCTAAATGGATTGCTAATTGCATTCTGCAGGCATATGACACTTCAGGCAGACCTGCTCCTCAGAGGGTTACGGCTCATTCTACTAGGGCAGTTTCTACGTCAGCCGCCTTTAAGTCCCGTGTTTCGTTGGATGATATCTGCGGGGCAGCTACTTGGGCCTCGCCTCATACTTTTATTTCTCATTACAAGGTGGATGTTGTTTCTAGAGGAAGAGCATCCTTTGGCTCAGCGGTGCTCTGGAACATCCTTCCATGACGGCCGCCCAAGATTCAGGTAGCTAGGGACTCTGTCCCACAGGTTGCAGACGAATGAAGTCTGCCTACTTCAGATTTAGAAGTTATGTACTCACCATAACGTTCCATCTGAGTAGGTGACTTCGGATGCAACCATCCCCCCCTCCATCCCCCTGACCTTTATAGAGCGAGTATTTATGCTGTTTTAGTGTACTGTGGTCAGTATTTTGAGGCAAACTCAATCTGAGGTCAGTCAGGGCTTGGCAAGGGGTTATGGGTAAGAGGGAGGAGCTAGGAGCTCGGAGCCTAAGCTTTTGAATTGCCGGCTCGGATCCGAGATCCACAGGTTGCATCCGAATGAAGTCACCTACTCAGATGGAACATTATGGTGAGTACATAACTTCTAATTTCGTAAGTCCCAAGGGCCTTTCCAGGACCTGCGCAAGGAACCCTCCCTTAGAGGTAGAGGGTTTTAATGGTAGGCGCCACCCTAGAGACAGACGTGGTCCACAAAACCTGGCCTTTGTGGACACCTTTTCCGACAAGCCCCATCAGCACTCCTGAAGTGCTGCTTGACTCTCCGTCTCTGGAAGCAGTCAGGGGTTGACTAGCTTTGTACTTAGAGGCCTGGACCCATTTGACTCAAAACCCCTGGGTGCCAAGCATAATATTTAGAAGCTACTATATTTCCTTTTTGCTTCCTCCACCAGGAACTTCCCCGAAGTGCCACCTAGTCAGAGGGAGCAGTCAGCACAGGAAGTTTAACAGCTTCTGCAGAAAAGTTAATCAAGAGGTCCCAGCTATGCAGAAAGGATTCAGAACCTATTCCCACTTCTTTTTGGTGCCGAAAAAGACAGTGGACCCAAGACATTTTCTGGATCTAAACAGGTTAAATGGTTATGTAAGGAAGTCAAGGTTCTGAATTTATGGTTCAGTCCATTCTGCCATTGTTGGGCAAGGATGACTGGATGTGCTCAGTAGATCTCAAAGATGTATACTGTCATATCAAATAGACAGGTGCTCTAGAAGATTCCTGTGCTTTCAGCTAGGGGCCAATCATTTCCAGTTCAGGGCACTGCTCTTTGGGCTCACCACAGCCCCCCAGGTGTTCACCAAATGCATGGCAGTGGTAGCAGCTCACATGAGACTCAAAGGATTCTGGGTGTTTCCATACCTCGATGATTGTCTTCTTAATGTGCCCCCACAAAGCATCAGCTAATCCAAGACAGAGACTACTTACTCCAACTTTCACAGTCACTGAGTATCACTATAAATCTAAACACGTCCATCCTGGCTCCTGTGCAGAACCTAGAATTCATTGGAACACAACTGAACAAGAGTGATCTAATAGCTTCCTTCCCCCTGCACTGCATGACAACACTGAGGAATCAAGTCTGGGAGTTATCTCACTAGTACCCCCCCGCAAGACTTTTCTTACAAGTCCTTGGGTCCATGTCCGCAGCATTTCTGTTTGTTCCTGTAGCAAGGATCTTCATGAGGATTCTTCAGTGAACATTGGCAGTGCAGTAGTTCATTCTCTATCAGCCTCTATCCAGCCCCATCAGCTTGACCCAAATTGACAGACAGCACGTCAGGTGGTGGCTTCAGTTGGGCAATCTCCTTCTAGGCAAACTGTTTTTGAACCTCCCTCCAATAGTATCAGTGACCACAAATGCCTCCCAGTGTGTGTGTGGGAGCATTATAATGGGAAGATGATCCAAGGTACGTGGCCCCTATCAAGACCAGGTTTTGCATATCCGTCTCCTAAAGATGAGAGCAGTTCTTCATATGTTGCAAGCCTTTCAGGATGCTCTCCCCTTGGTGACTATTGCAGATCACACCGACAACATCTCTCTTGTCTGGTACATCAACAAGCAGAGAGGAATCTGTTCATACTCCTTTTGCAGGGAGGCCATGAGGGTGTGGGAATGGGCGATATTTTCAGACCACCTTCAAAGTTGCAATGCACATCCTGGGAAAAACCAACGATTTGGGGGACAGACTCAGCAGATCAATCCGGATCCCGCACGAGTGGTCCCTCAGTCAGTCAGTGGAGAGCATGATCTTCAATTGCTGGGTCAACCTTGCTGCAACCTCTTTGCCTCTCCCTCAACAAGAAATGCTGCAAGTTCTTTGCTGTGATCTCTCCTCTGTGGGAGTCCCCGAGAGATGCAGTGGTCCACTATTGGCCCCCGCATCTCCTGTATGCTTACCCTTCTCTCTCTCTAATCCTGAAGTTTCTTCAGAAGGCAAACCAGCTGAAGAGCTCTGTCATCCTCATTGCCCCCCTCTGGCCTCAGCAAGGGTGGTTCCCCTTCCTCTGGTCTCATCTGAAATATCCTGTTTGGATACTGAAACCAAGACAGGACCTCCTCTCTCACCCATCAGGGATGCAGCATCCAAACCTTTGTGCCATCAGGCTGCCACTTGGATGTCCTTCAAGAATGGAACTGCAGTCATAACATATGGGTTGCCCTGCCTCAGGCAGCCCTCAGTCGGCCGAATTCCAAAGTCTGGGTCCGGCGTCGGCTGGTGTCGCCTCCTCTCCGACGTCACAACAGCTGGAGTATAAAGGCATCGGCCGACGCCATCTTCTTCAGTCTTTCTTGCCATGCGGTGCCCGAAGCAGAAGCAGTTCGCAAGTGCCGGTCGGTCAGCTCCTGTGTTTTCAGTACCGAAGTCATCTAAAAGCTAAGTACCCCGTTGGGGAACATTTTTTCATGCTTCAGCCGATGTCAGAGCAAATTGAGAAAGTTAATAATTGTTTGTCTTGTGGCAAACAAATACCTCATAAGGACTTCCATTCTTACTGCCTTCCTTGCCTGGGCCCAGACCACGACGTCTTGGCCTGTGCTGCCTGTGCTTGCTTTAATAAGCGCACTCTCAGGCGCCGGGCAGAATTTGCCGAAGACTTTTTCGGTGAATCTTTCACGTATATCATGCCATCGGATCAACCGACAACTCAATCTGCCAAAAAACGAAAGGACCGGGACCGACATCCTCGGCCCGCGTCCACCACCGATGCTACACCTAAACCCTCCGCTAGTGCTTCGGTCCTTTCGGAAGTGGTAATTCAACCGCTCCAGGCCGACGACACAGCATTAACACGACCTTCGGTCTCTGAGATCTCTCCGGTGCCGGTTGATGATTTTCCTCCGTAAACCGAAGTTCTGGATCTACCCGACACCATTTCTGTAGACAAGGTTACTCCTGCACGTGGGTTCGCTAGGCCTCCTGTATCCATGTCCATTAAGGCCTTTGCACGTGCTAAGGCTGCCAGCCAGGCCAAGGCCCATCCTAAACCTGCTGCTCAGGCCCTTTCTTCTGATAAACAGATCATGTCTCTTGTTGCAGATCTTATTTCTCTTATCAGGGGGTCTCAGCCTCATCCAGACAGACGTTCTCAGCCACCTGCAGAGAAAAGGCCCAGAACAGAGCAGGCTGACAACCTCTCTTCAGATGAAGCCTCTGGGGATTCTGAGCATTCTGATACCCAAGAAGAATCCTTCCAGGCCTACGAGGACTCTGATGCTGAGGAATCAATTCCCTCTGCCTCCCCTCCAGAGGATTTCTCGTTTGGTGAAGTCCTGCATTCTATGAGGAAACATTTTAAATGGCAGGGTCAGGAATTCTCTGGTTAAAGGAAAAGGTTACGTACCTTCCTCAAGCTTCCCCAGCACAGACCTTTAGCTATTCCTCCAGTTATGGATGTTTTGGATGATGTTTTCTCTGACTCCAGTGCTAACCCTGATTCTCTCCCCCCTGCTCCTGTCAAGCCAGACAGATATTATAGGGTCCCTGACACTCACAGGCATCTCTTTAAGGCTCACTCTGTGGATCTAGAAACTATTTCACAGGGCCCCAAGGGAGTGGCTACTTCCACTGCCAAAAATCCACTGCCAGCGGACAGGGAAGCTAGGTCCCTGGAGAGATGGGGTAAAAAAGTTTATACCTCTACCACCCTGGCCATGAGGTCACTCAACTGCCTTTTTCACATGTTTCAGTACCAGGATTTTTTACTGGATGATGTACAGAAAAAGTTAGCCTCTCCTGAACCTATTGATAGGAAGGCATTGCAGGATCATATACATAACACTCAGCAGGTTAACAACCATTTTCTTCAGTGTGGTTATAATAGGGTTCATACAGTTCTTATAAGCCCTCCCCATAGTTCAGGGGCTACGCCACCTCTTTAGTATGGGGAACTATACCATTATTTTTGCCCATTATCTTGCTGTGCCTCTGTTGAGCAGTGACACTGGGGTATATGCACGTAATCAATCATCAACATCTCCCATTCAACAAGGCTCCTCGACATGAACTGGGCCACATATACCGGGATATTATTCCACATGGGTGGAGTCTTTGGGGGATGAATTATCCCAGCAGCATCTATCCCTACAGCCGGTCTCGAGGTTGGTGCCTCCCCGCCTTGTGGTGGTTCCTGATCGATCTAGATTTTTTGAAGTTGATTATATTGATCTGGGTTTGACATGGCCTTTGCTTGTATGTTGTTATGTACACTCCACCACCGATAGGCATTGAATTACTGAGAGAAGGTCTAGTTTCATCCATAGAGGATCAGCATGTTTGAGACCCTTTATCTTTTATCCTTTCCTTTGGATCTTTTGTGGCCTCCAGCTGTCGAAGATACGGGTCAGATGGGGCATTGTGGGCACGAATGGGATCATGTAATGAGTGATGAGTATATATAGGAGATATTGACCTCCTTGATCTACCCAGAGAACCTAGATGATAAGGTGGCAATGGTAAGGTGGGTACAAACTACTTCATCTAGGCTGGAATGGGTGTTGAATAGACTACTGAACTGCTAGGTCCCTGGGTCATCCCATAACTTCTCTGTACTCAGTGGATTGCCACCTATTTGGTAGCTAGTAACCTTGTTTTTCCCGAAGGGTATGACTATGCATTTGAGACCCTTCTGAAGGATATCTGTGTCAGTTTGCAGTCAAGTCATCTGCTTGTCAGCCATAACCCTCCTGTGTTTGCTTGTACTTCGAAAGTAGATGCCAAACAAAGAGTGGGCCCAGGACTGAGAGCCCTGTGGTACCACTTCAGGCTTTGAGTCTGTCTGACAGCACCAGCAACTCTGACCCCCTGTGGGTTCTCTGTCTCAGCCAGTTTGCAACATCTCTTGATGTGTATGGGTTAACATTTTTAAGCTGATTTTTTTTCAATGATACCCGAGGGTATTGTATCAAAAAGGCCGCCAGAGACCGAGTAGGCTGTATGGACTGCCTTCCCTCATCAATGGCTTTGGTGACTGTTTCAATATGTCTTTATTTATGAGGTCCATTATGATCCTCTCCATGGCTTTGCAGATAAGGCTTGTCGCTAATGGGTAATTAATGGTTCAGGGGAGGTGGAGGCCGCCTTTTGTGAACAGTGACCACAGTTGCATGCACCTGGAGTGCAGGCACGTGTCCGTAGAGTAAGATAGCTGGATTAAACAGCTGTCCTAGCTGTGTTCTTCTCGTTGAGTGGAGCACACAGAGGGGGACACCCACACGTGTCCCATGGATGCTGTGTTTTTTTTTTTGGAGAGAGAGGTTCTCTCTTGGGCGTTGGAGATGTTTGGGGGCTGCAATCAGTATATATATCTCTCTCCTTTGGGGGAGGGGAGAAGTTTGCACTGAACCTGTCAGCCAGTATGTTGGTCCCAATATATTAAAGAAGGCCTTATGATTGTCTTTTCTTATCTTTTTTATTTTTCTCTTGAAATTTTTTTTGGATGATTGATTATTTATTTTTTTTTTTAGTTCTTAGTTTTGAAGTGTGTCTTTTAGGTTTTTTGCTTTTTTTTGTAGTAGCTCCCTCCTTTTGTTCCTTGTTTTGTTTTGTTTTGTTTGTTTTCCACCAGGGGGCCACTTGCCTGGGTACACAGAGTCTTTTTTTGCTTTGGATTGCCTGCCTCCATGCAGTCCACCTGCAGGTGCTGGTAGAAGGCATTTGTAAGTGATTCAGCGGCTTGATACTGTTTTTTTTCGGCCGGGGGGGGCCTTAAGGAGACCCACACTAGTCTTTAAGTGTGTGAAGTCGGCTTTTAGAAGTTCTTACTGGTCTTTTTTTTTTCAGGTGGGGGTGGGATGAGACCCTCCAGCGAGATAGTTTGTGATCTGATCTCACCAGTGGGGGTATACTCCGGGTGTTGAACATTGTGCTCATGTGTCATGATGATGAGATCAAGTATGTTTTTCTCTCTTGTGGGGATGGTGACTAGTTGTTCCATGGCATTTGAGTTTATGAATTCCAGAACTTTTGGGCTAGGTGTTTGGGCTTTGAGTAGTGTTCCCAGTCTATATTAGGGTAATTGAAGTCACGGAAGGCCATGAGGTTCCTGAGTTTGTGAGGGTGGCCTGTAACATGCTACAATTTGCAGAGCAGTCTTGCCTATGGTTAATTGCACCTGGATGGTCTCCGATGCATCGTGCGTTGCCACCAGTCTTGAGGTGTGGGTGTCTTTGATGAATAATACCCCCTCCCCTCTCTTCTTGTATTGTCGGTTTTTTGGGGGCGGCATGATAAGAGGTAAAACCTGATAGTTCTGGGGTGCTCTCAGGAAGCTTCATGTAGGGCAGCTATGACTGGGGCTGTGATACGTAGACATGCTTGGTTAAAAGATCAGTCTTTGCCTGACCATGTTAAAGTAAAGTTACTGGATGCACCTCTGGAAAAACAGAAGCTTTTTGGTGCTAATGCACAAGATGTGTTGAAATCCATTGAGGAAAAGGCTAAGTCAGTACAGATAGTCAAGGATTTCCTTCAGGTTCAGCCACCCAGATTCAGCAGAAACTGGACTTCAAAGAATTGGTCCTTCCCAGGCTCTGACAAGTTTCAAATGGGAAAAAGCAGGCGTGCCCGAGGTAGAGGGCAATACCGAGGATCCTACCGGGGCCGCCAATGGCAACCTCAAAATCAAAGAATTGGCGCAGACAGCCCAGCTGCACCACGAGGACAATCACAATGACTTGACTTTCATACCGCCTACAAAGGCTCAAAGAGAAGCACCTTTGGGCGGAAAATTATCCTTATTCTCAAAAAACTGGCATACTTTAACCAAGGACAACTGGATACTGGATTTAATAGACAAGGGTTACAGATTCCACTTCCATACTTTACCAATAAGACAAGGCATGCCAAACCTGCCACATCATCAAAGGGCAGAGGCACTCACTCAAGTTTCAAAGCTGTTAAGTATAAAAGCAATAGAAAGGGTTCCTCCTCAGGAACAAGGCCAGGGATTTTATTCAAGACTGTTCCTTGTTCCAAGAAAAGAAAACAAATGGAGACCTATACTGGACTTGTCATTTCTAAATACTTATCTCATTGTGCCAAAGTTCAAAATGCTGACGCTGCAGCAACTCCTTCCCATGCTGGGCAAGGGGTCATGGCTGGTCACTCTGGACCTCAAGGAGGCATACCTGCATGTCCCAATCAGACAAAGCTGCAGAAGATACCTCAGATTTCTTGCAGGGACAGAGCATTATCAATTCTCAGCATTGCCGTTTGGCTTATCTACTGCGCCCAGAGTGTTCACGAAATGCCTGGCATCAGTAGTGGCACACTGCAGACTCCAGGGGATTCAAATATACCCCTACCTGGACGACTGCCTCATACAAGCAGACAACAAACAAACCTTAAAAGCAAACTTGGACTATGTCATTCAACTACTGCAGGGCTTGGGATACACAGTCAACATTCAGAAGTCTAGACTAGTACCATCCCAACAGATTATTTTCCTAGGAGCCAAAGTGGACACAGAAACACAAATGGCCTACCTCACAGAGGAAAAACAACAGCAGTTACCAGAGTACTTCAAAGGCCTAGCAAAACTCTCTCAGCTGACTGCAAGGAAAATCCTGCAGGCCCTGGGGTTCATGGCATCTTGCATTCTTCTGATACCTTTGGCAAGACTTGATATGAGAAAGCTGCAATGGTATTTCAAAAGCTTATGGTCTCAACACAGCCAAAGCCTAGAGGACGTAATCCCACTTATTCCATGTCTGCAAAAGGAATTTTTGTGGTGGGCTCAAGCAAGTCAGTTAAACAAAGGCATGTCTTTCAACAGACCTCAAGCAGATCAAATTATTACAACAGACGCCTCAGACCATGGATGGGGGGCGCACATGGAGGGCAGATGCATTCAAGGTCTATGGACACCAAAGGAAAGACATCTGCACATAAACCAAAAAAGAGATGTTGGCAGTGATACATGCAATCGAGACTTTCGAAAAATCACTACAACAGGGACATTTGCTAATAAGGACAGACAACACCACTGTCATGTGGTATATAAACAAGCAGGGAGGCACTCATTCTTATCCCCTCTTCAGACTAACAATGCTTCTCTGGGAAAAATCCCTGAGTCTGAAGATACATTTGCAATCCCAGTTTGTGCCAGGCAAGGACAATGTACCGGCGGACAAGCTGAGCAGAAATTTCTTGGATCCACGAATGGATGCTGCATCCTCACATTTTCTCACAACTAACAAAGACATGGGGAAGACCGGACGTAGATCTCTTTGCTTCCCACTTAAATCATCACCTGGAAAAGTTCTGCACAAGGACCCACCATCCTCTAGCCTGGAAAACGGATGCTCTCTCCTTCAGCTGGAATTCCCTAAAAATTTATGCATTCCCTCCTCTACCTCTGCTGACCAAGGTGATACTGAAGGTCAAAGCAGAACAACCAACAGGCATTTTGATAGCTCCAGACTGGCCAAGACAGCACTGGTACCCATTGCTGTTGAGCATAACCCGGACCAGACCGTGGCCCCTGACCCTATGGCCCGTACTCCTATCACAACACAACTACAGGACTGTCCATCAAGACCTGAAAACATTGCATCTGACAGCCTGGAGGTTACCATGACTCCTCCAGCTATCTCTCTTTCCAAATCAGTTCAAGAGATCTTACTGGAAGCACACAGACCTTCCACCAGAAAAACCTATTCAGCCAAGTGGAAGAGATTCAGCATCTGGAATGCCAACAGGGGTCAGGACACAACATTACTGAGTATACCTCAGATTTTAGAATACTTGGCAGAAATGTTTCATACTGGACTCTCATAGTCTTCTATAAAGATTCACGCCTCAGCAATCTCAGCAAAATACAATTGTGACCCACCAGTGTTTTCATATCCTTTACTAAGACAGTTGCTAAGAGGGATAAAGAATATCAAACCTCCCAGAAAACAGCCAGTACCTGCATGGGACCTCAATTTCGTTTTGGAAAAATTAACTCTTCCTCCTTTTGAGCCAGCAGCAACTTCAGAGATGCAATTTCTATCATGGAAAACGGTCTTCCTATTGGCAGTCACATCTGCAAGAAGAGTCTCGGAGATGCAGGCACTCATGGCAGTGCCTCCCTTCCTCATTTTTCATCAGGACAGAGTTTCTTTAAGAACCAATCCTACATTCATGCCAAAAGTTATTTCCAGGGTGTCTCTAAATCAAGCTATTCACCTGCCTACTTTCTTCCCCAATCCTCAAAATAGGGGGGAAAAACTGCTGCATACTTTGGGCATACACAGGCAACTACGCTACTACTTGGACAGAACTAAGGCCACCAGAAAGTCTGACCAACTGTTTGTAGCCTATGCTGCTGGAGTACAAGGAAAAGCAATCTCCAAACAAACAATTTCAAAATGGATTGGACACTGCATCAGATTCTGCTATTCTTTCCATGGAAAAGGTGTGCCAGCCAATATTAGACCGCATTCCACCAGAGCTATAGCCACAATCCACAGCTTTCCTAAGAGGAGTGGCAACAAAGGACATTTTAGAGGCTGCTACATGGAGCTCCGTGCATACATTTACCAAGCACTACAACCTGCCCTTATACTCCAGATCCCGAGCAGGCTTTGCTTCATATGTTACCTACCATAAATGTAGATGTCCGATAGATATGCAACTGCAGTCGGATTTTCCCACCCTGCTACCCCTCTGCAACCTTCTTTATGGGTCCCTACCTCTATTCCTATTAGCTGGGGGTATCTCCTATGGTGTATCTGTTTATTACTGTTGTGCATGTCTGGAATTTTTTTTTTTATCCATTCACCAAATTTAGCCTTCCTAGGAGGGCACCTGGCATCTGGGGCAAGAAACACTGAAGAAGATGGCGTCGGCCGATGCCTTTATACTCCAGCCGTTGTGACGACAGAGAGGAGGCGACACCAGCCGACGCCGGACCCAGACTTTGGAATTCGGCCGACCGAGGGCTGCCTGAGGCAGGACAACCCATATGTTATGACTGCAGTTGCATATCTATCGGACATCTACATTTATGGTAGGTACAAAACTGTAATTTTCTGCACTTCCAACCTTAGTGAGACAGTCCTGGCTTATTCCCCTGATTTGTAAAATACTTTAAGCCTCACAAAAGGCTTTCAGTAAGAAAGTCTACACCAGTAAGTGGAAAAGGTTCATCATTTGGGCTACAAATATAACTATTGACTCTTTTTCGGCACCACTTTAAAATTTGCTGCTTTTGCTTAATAATCTGAGGAAGGAGCTAGCTTCTCTACCATCAAGCTTCAGTTAGCTGCTATTTCTAATTTTCACACTGCAAGTCAATCTCATTGTCCTTCTAATCCAATGTTGCTGTATTCTACAAGTGGGTTTACCTTTCATTGTTTCACGTACGTCCAGCCAGTGTTCCAAAGTTTTTCAATCCCTCAGAGTGTGTCAGGCGTCTGATGTGGCAGCAGGAACATGGGCCATAAAAGTGACGTCCACATGCACCAGCCCTCAGAACTTTGCAGCCGCCAGTCCTACGCCAGGTGATGTTCTTAATGTTTCACTGTTGCACTCATTACATTTGGGTTATCTGCTTGCAAATAGCACTCAGTCTGCCTGATTAACAAAGTCTTGGGTCCTGCTTCGGTTGCTGTCCCTTCTTCCATGACGTCAAAGTCGTCAGGGGTATAAAACATGCAGCCGATGCTATTACATCAGTCATTCTTGCCGTGCAGTGCCCGATGCAGAAGCAGTTCACAAGTGCCAGTCGGCAGACTCCTGAAATTTTCGCATTCAAGTTTTATAACCAAAGTCTTCAACTAAAGGTAAGTACCCCGTTGGGGAAACTTTTTCTTGCGCCTTACTGATGTCAGTAAAAGTTAATAATTGCATTACTTTTGGAAAGCAAATACCTCATAAAGATTTTCATTCGTACTGTATTCCTTGCCTAGGCCCTGACCACGACATACCTTGCTGTTGGTTTTGTGCTTTATTTAATCAGCACACTATCCGTCAGTATATTTTCGCCTCTAAATATTTTGGTTCTCGATTTAATTATCCATAAATGTTGTCGGTTAGCCATCCAACTACCGGGATTCCGAAAAAACGCAAAGATAAAGACAGAGAGAGGCCGCCGAGGTGCAAAACTGCTGACAACGCTTCTAAGCCAGTCACCAGTTAGCCGGTACTGAGTGAGGCGCTTTCGCAGCCCCTGATACCCGCTACTTCTGATTTGTAGGCCTCTACTGAGACCCATTCTGAGTCCGGTATGCTGAGAGATGCTTCAGCTATGGAACCCGTGGATGTCTCTACCTTGGATGGGTCCGGAGCCGCTGTACAGGCATCGGCTTCTGAGGGTGTATTCAGGCCCTACGGACTTGCATATTAAATCGACGCCTCCTTCTTTACTTAGGCCTAAATCTAGATCCATGCCTTTCAAAAAAAAATGCCACCCAGGCCGTATGCTCAGGCCTCTATGCCTAAAAAACAAATGGTAAGAATGGCTGAAGATCTAATAACTCTAACCAGGGGTAGCCAACCCTTTCCTTCTAAGAGGCCTAGGACTGAAGTTGATTATGTATCTTCTGATCAGGATTCTGTTTTTTCTGATGTTCTGGATTTGCCCTCATCTATTTATGAAGATTCTGATGCAGAGGACTCCATTCCCTCTGCTTCCCCTCCTGAGAATTTTTCTTTTGGGGAAACCTTACATACTCTAAGGGAGCATTTCCACTAGGAAAGCCAGAAATTTTCTGATTCAAAAAAGAGGCTTAGGGATTTCCTTCTCCTACCTCAGCATAGGCCTTTAGCTATTCCTCCTGTACTAGACATTGTTGATGATTCTTTTCCGGAATCTAGTTTGGCCCCTGATTCCCCCTGCCTCTTGCTCCCAGAAAACCTGACAGATACTGCAGGGTTCCTGAGTCCCACAAGTTTGCCTATTGCAGATCCAGAGACTATTTCACAGGGGCCCAAGGGCATTAAGGCTTCTACTGCTAAAAATCCTACCCCTTCTGATAGAGACTCCAGGGCGCTGGATAGATGGGGTAAGAAGGTTTACACTTCTGCAACCTTGGCCATTAGGGCTTTAAACTGCCAGTTTCATATGTTAAAGTATCAGCAACATGTTATTGGACTGCTTAAACAGAAAATGATGTTGATTCCTGACTGTGTGGAAAATAAAGAATTACAGGATTTAATGCATTCTGCTGAACAAGTTGGAAAACATACTTTGCAATGTAGTTTTGATTCATCAGAGGCCTCTTGCAGGGCTGCTGTTACTGGGTCTGTGCTCAGAAGGTATGCTTGCCTTAAGGAGCAGTCTTTGCCTGATCATGTTAAAGCAAAATTTTTGGATGCTCCTATAAATCAGGACCACCTGTTTGGCAACAAGGCTGAGGAAGTTCTTAAAAAGATGCAAGATAAAGCTAAATCTATGCAAACTGTTAAAGATTTTTTACAAGTTCAGCCTCCTAGATTTAGTAGGTACTGGCCCTCTAAGAATTGGTCCTTTCCAGCCCCTTCCAGGTCTTCTCAAGCCAAAGCCAGACACAGCAAAACTCCCAGGTTTCAGTCCCAGGGGCACACAAAACTAAGCAGTGGGGGGCCTCCACTTCCAAATCTAGGAGTAATTAGACTCCACCAAAAAGACGCTGCTCCCAATAGCAATAAAGGCTGTCCTCCGTAGTAATCCTTGTAACTTGGTATGTGTAATCAGTCCACAAGCCAAAACGAATTTCAGTAAACTCACACCTTATTTATTAACATTTAAAATAGTAGAAACAAAAATGGATTTAGCGCTTTCATCTCCGCCACGGAGACTTCATCAGAATCGTATGTTTCATGTTAAACCAATTTTTATAACAGTACATTAATTCTAATTGGCTGGCCAATCAATGTTAAAATTAAAACACGCCAAATATTTAACCCTTCATTCCAAATGCTGAAGTGTTTCATTCGTCGGAAAGCAGTCCTTTGAATAATTTGTATATACAAATACAAGATGTCATTTATTTAATGCATGTATATAAAAATAACTAGATAATAAATAAGAAAATAGACTTAAAATACTAAATTCTACACACTTCCTTGAGTAAAAATGTTTATATATGTTTGTGTATAAAAAGCATATTAAAAGAGTTACATCAGGGAAATAAAGGGAAATATATCTCTAGTTATTGAAGGGACAGTATACAAGGGACACCAGTGATAATGTTAAAAAAACTTTAAATGCCGTAGGTAACAGTACTTTTGACTGAAAGTCATATCCTAATAAAGTGCTTCAGTTAGTGCATTTAAAAATAATATACTATTTTGTTGTAACTGAAAATGAAAAGTATGGTTAAAAAAAAAATATATATATATATATATATATATATATATATATATATAAAAACCTAAACATGAAATGTGAATTCATGTGTTCCGTATATAGGTATTGATTGATATCATCCTATGCAACTTTTTAAAAGTTTCCCAAACCAGTAATACCAGCCATTTTTGGCATTCCCAAGATACACAAGAAATTGGATAATCCACCACTGAGACCCATTGTTTCCTCACAAGGATCAAAAACTCAACCACTAGCGATATATGTGGACACTAAGAGTGAGTTTCTCCAAGACAAAGTTAAGGTCCCAGGCTGGGGTTGGAGCTCTCCTGGGTGGTCTTTAAAGGAAAAGCATTTGTTATTCTAAAGGTGTTGTGTACTTGGCATACTGTAAAATCTGTTGAGGGTACTATACAAGAAAAACTGAACGTAACCTAAGGGTACGTATATACGAGCACCTACGTGATATTAATAAAAAGAATGAAAACAATACCCTTTTTTAGACTCACACTGACTTGTAAGGAAGCCGATTTCAAATATTGGGTAATGGAAGAAGTTAGACACAGTGAAAGAGGAGGTGATTGGGAGACCACGTTAGAATTTCGAGAAATGATTTGGCAACTTAGACTAGATGCATGTAGTGGTCTAGGTTTAAATGACCACATTTCTATTAGTCCGGCCCTGAAACTTCTTTCAGCTGTCCCTAAGAGACACAACCCAGAAAGACGATATTAATTAACCCTATATAAGGAGCACATGAATTGACATTTCGTTTTTAGGTCTTTATATATATATATATATATATATATATATATATATATATATATATATATATATATTTTTTTTTTTTTTTTTTTTTTTTACCATACTTTTCATTTTCAGTTAGAACAAAATAGTATAGTACTTTTAAATGCACTAACTGAAGCACTTTATTAGGATATGACTTTAAGTCAAAAGTATTGTTACCTATGGCATTTAAAGTTTTTTTTAACATTGGCACTGGGATCCCTTGTATATTGTCCCTTCAATAACTAGTGATATATTTCCCTTTATTTCCCCGATGCAACTCTTTTTTAATATGCTTTTTATACACATAAACATATGTACACATTTTTATTCAAGGAAGTGTGTAGAATTTAGTATTTTAAGTCTATTTTCTTATTATTATCTATTTATTTTTATGTACATGTATTAAATAACTGACATCTTGTATTTGCATATACAAATTATTCAAAGGACTGCTTTCTCACGAATGAAACAGTTGAGCATTTGGAATGAAGGGTTAAATATTTGGCATGTTTTAATTTCAACATTGATTGGCCAGCCAATTGCAATGAATGTACTGTTATAAATATTGGTTTAGACATGAAACAGATGATTCTGATATTCTGATGAAGTCTCCGTTGCGGAGATGAAAGTACTAAATCGATTTTTGTTTCTACTATTTTAAATGTTAATAAATAAGGTGTGAGTTTACTGAAATTCGTTTTGGCTTGTGGACTGATTACACATACCAAGTTACAAGGATTACTATGGAGGACAGCCTTTATTGTTATTGGGAGCAGTGTCTTTATGGTAGATTCGTGGTGGACCTTTTGCTTTTGGTTAATAATAAGACTCCCCCCTATGATAAACTGTCTCAATGACTTCCTTTTAAAATTTCCAAGCACTTATCAACTGACTGCCCCTTTGGGGGGAAAGATTGCTCTTCATGCAAAGAACTGGAAACTCATTACCCAGGACAAATGAGTTTTAAATATAGTGTCCCAGGGATACGCAGTTTTCACTTCTACACATTGCCAACACCAAGCGGGTGGCCGAACCTACCCCAATATCAGTGGACAGAGACCCAAAAACAAGTACTTACTCTCTTAAGCATGGGGGCTATTCAACTGGTACCAGAATAGGAAAAGGGACAAGGTTTCTACTCGAGACTTTTCCTGGTACCCAGAAGAGACAATTCATGGTGTCCTATCCTGGACCTGTCTACTCTAAACACCTTTTTGGAGATTCCAAAATTTAAGATGCTGACTCTTCACCAATTACTTCCTATGCTAGGCAAAGATGCCTGGTTGGCAAGACTAGATTTAAAAGAAGCATACCTGCACATCCCAATCAGGGAATCTTGCAGAAGATACCTACGCTTCAAAGCAGGCTACACGCATTATCAGTTCTCTACACTGCCCTTTGGCTTATCTACTGCGCCCAGGGTATTCACAAAGTGCCTAGCTCCAGTTATTGCATTTTCTAGGCAAAGAAATATTCAAATATACCCATACCTGGACGCTTGTCTAATTCAGGCAGAAAGCCAGGACATACTTTTGAATCATATGTTCAAAGGGTTCTAACTTGTCTGGGGTACACCATAAATAAAAAGAAATTGCAATTGGTACCCTGTCAACAAATTATATTCCTGGGAGCTAGCTCGAATACAAATTCCCAGAGAGCATACCTCACGCCAGAGAAACAAATTAATTTGGCAACCTACTTCAAACAAGTGGCTTCAAGAATCCTGCTATCTGCAAGACAAATACTGCAGGCTTTGGGTTTATGGCCTCCTGCATTCTTCTAATTCAATATGCAAGACTGCATATGAGGAAACTACAGTGGTATCTAAAAAGCCTATGGTGTCAACATTCTCCTGACCTAGAAACCATGATTCCTATCATACCTTGCCTACGCCTAGAGTTCCTTTGGTGGGCAGAGGCCTGCCACCAAAACAAGGGACTAACTTTCACACCACCCCCTGCCACCCAAACCCTAACAACAGACGCATCAGACTATGCATGTGGGCCTCACCTGGCAGGGAAGTGCATTCAGGGCAAATGGAACCAAAGTCAAATGCACCTGCATATCAGTCAAAAAGAAATGTTAGCTGTACAGAATGCTCTGACAGCCTTCAAGGACCACTTTCTTCCAGGACAGCTAATGGTAAAGATGGACAACACCACTGTTATGTGGTACATAAGCAGGGGGGTACACGTTCTTACCCCCTCTGCAGACTAGCCATGGCATTGTGGAACACAGCCTTGAGCTACCCAAGTGCACCTACAAGCTCAGTTCCTGCCAGGAAAATTAAATACACTGGAAGATGGACTAAGCAGAAACCTCATGGACCCACGCGAGTGGAAACTGGAACCAAGGACTTTCAACATGTTGACAAACTAATGGGGAGCCCAGATATAGACCTGTTTGCCTCTCCCCAGAACTACCAATTGGAAAAATGTTGCACAAGGACTCCCCACAAACAAGCCTGGAAAGTAGACGCTCTGTCCTTCAGCTGGCAAAACCTATCAGTCTATGCCTCCCCTCCTGCCTCTGCTCTCCAAAGTACTACTGAAAATCAAACAAGACAAACCACGGATGATTTACACTGGTACCCCCTTCTGTGCAGTGTGTCATGGTTATCTCAATGGCACCTGCCTCAGACTCTCCTTCCCTGCTGTCTCAACAGGAGAACCAAATTCTGCACCCTCAGCTTCTAACACTGAACCTTGCAGCTTGGCTAATTACTTAATCTCTCCTTTACCATCCCTCTGCAAACCTGTGAGGGATATCATTTTAGAGGCAAGGAGGCCTTGTACTAAGAAAATCTTATGCTGAAAAATGGAAAAGATTCTGTGCCTGGAACCAGTCTCAAGGGATGAGCATAGCAGTGCCCAATTTACCTCAGATTTTACAATACTTAACTGAGATGCTTCACAAGGGCCTGTCTTTTTCCTCCATTAAAATCCATGCCTCAGCCATTTCAGCTCATTATAACACAGAACCTCCCCTCTTCTCTCATCCACTGCTTAAGCAGTTACTCAGAGGGGCAAAAAAAATTGAGACCACAGAGGAGAGCTCCAACCCCAGCCTGGGACCTTAACTTTATCTTGGAGTAACTCACTCTACCTCCTTTCGAGCCAGCTGCTTCTGCAGACTTAAAATTACTTTCTTGGAGAACAGCTGCCTTTTAGCAATCACTTCAGCTAGAAGGGTATCTGAATTACAGGCCCTTATAGCAGTGGAGCCTTTCATCATCTTTCATGTGAACAGGGTGTCCCTCAGAAACAATCCATCCTTCATGCCCAAGGGTGGTATTCAGTGTGACTCTTCAGTCCAGTCATTTGCCAGCCTTCTTTCCCAATCCACAGAATAAAGGGGAACGGATACTGCATTTCTTAGATGTGCACAGACAACTTAGATTCTACTTGGACAGGACTAAACCTCAAAGGAAATCTGAAATACTGGTGGCATTTGCTGCAGGGGCAATAGGGGAAGGCTATTTCAAAGCAAACCATTTCTAAATGGATAAGCCATTGCACTCATTTCTACTATAAGCACCATGGAAAACCTATCTCCCAGGGGGATTAGACCTCACTGCACCAGGGCTGCATCTACCTCTACAGCCTTTCTCAGAGGTATCCCTACCAGAAATATCCTAGAAGCTGCTACCTGGAGTTCTGTACGTACTTTCACCAAGCATTATCATTTGCCAATTTTCTCTAAGTCCAGAGCTGGCTTTGCCACTGCAGTTTTGCAGGGCCTTATAGCTGGCCCTAATGCTATCTAAATTCCTCCTCCCAACCATAGCTTTGGGAATTTACCCAAATGTAATGACTGCAACAGTGAAACACGAAGAACATAGTACAGTTGTGTACACTTACATAAATGTAGATGTTCGAGTGTATTCACTGTTGCAGTCCTGGTTACCATCCCTCCTGCCCCCTAACTTCTTTTGGCTGTGCCTCTACTTTCCTTTACTATGTTTAAAAGCCTTTTTGGTGTATTTGCTTTTTTGTTGGAGGTATATCTTTGTACTTTTATATTTAATTGCTTTCCATTTGGGGGGCACCTGACATCTGGGGCAAGAAAAACTGATGTAATGGTGTCGGCTGCATGTTTTATACCCCTGACGACCTGACGTCATGGAAGAAGGGGCAGCAACCGACGCAGGACCCAAGACTTTGTTAATCAGGCTGACTGAGGGCTATCTGCAAGCAGATAACCCAAATGTAATGACTGCAACAGTGAATATACTTGAACATCTACATTTATGGTAAGTGTGTACAACTGTACTTTCCTGCTACTTGCAGATGTCTGTTTTGAAAAAAATTATATAAGTACCTCGTTGGGATCTTTTTAGTCCTCCTTTAATTTAATTATATATTTTTTGTGAAATCCGGAAGGGGGAAGTGTGGCCGGCAGGTTCCCCATTTGGACACTCCTGATCAGTGCCTTTTTTGTCTGGAAAAAGAACACGACCATGAGTCCTGTCCTATCTGACAAGCGTTCGTCCCTAAGACCCTTTGTCGCTGATTGCAGGCTTAAACCTTTATCTTGAGAACCAGTGGTTAAAGCACCTTGCGTTAGGGATGGAAGGTGCTTCCGACCCCACAGTAGAACTGGCGAAGAGGCCCAAGTCCATGCGGCCTACTTCTTCCCCTGCACAATTAGCGACTGACTGTACCTCAATCTGTGGCCGACATCAGCCGGATTTAGCTGGAGGAATTGGCTTCCATCATACTAGATAAAGCAGGTACCTTTGAGGAAGCCGCACGATCTCGAGCAGACAGCATGTCCATAGAGGCACTACCAGCATCTGTTCCAGATGCCGAGGGGTACCAGATTTCTCAGTGGGCCTGTCGGATTTTGCTGCTCATGTCCACTCGTCTGACTCGAGGCCTACTCCTACCCAGACTCCACCTAGGCCACTAAAGAAAAAACAAAAGCCGAAGCTTCTTTCTCCAACAGCTGAAAGTACGCCAGATTGGTAAGCCTTCAGCCAGAGTCTCCTCAATGGCCCTACGCCCGACTTCGGTAGGAAGCCCTGCCACTGTAACTCAGTTCCTCAGCCCTAGGCCTCTGACCTCGGACACTACCAGGAGAGACAAAGGGGAACTTTCAGGCTCCTCATCAGAGGACTCTCTCTCCTACTCTTCTCAGATCTCCTCTCCAGTGGGCTATGGCTCCCTTGAAGAGTCCATTGACCCTGACTCCCCAGCAGAGGATTTAACTTTCGGAGATACTATTAGTAAAATGAAAGACCACTTCGAGTGGGAATCCATTGTCATGACTGAAGTACAGAAGAGGTTCTTCGACCTCATACAGATGGACACCCCAGGCTTTCAGCTGTACTTCCTATTCTGCTGGCCTTTCTAGATGCCTTTTCTGCAGCATCTCTCAACCCTGACTCCCAGCCTCCACCTCCACATAGGACTGATAAACTGTACAAAGTTGCAGAGAAGTTTCTGATAGTGTCCTCCAGCTGACCCTGCCATTATCTCCATCTCCACTGATAGGGATTCCAAACTGTTACCCACTACTGCTGTTCTCCCAGCTGACAAGGACAGCAAGACAATGGAGCTCATTGGCAAGAAGATTTAGACTTTTGCCACTCTGGCCTTCAGGAGCACCAACTACCAAACTCAGATGGCCAAATGCTCCTTAGCACTGCTGGAAGAAGCCTCAAAGGACTTGGCTGACATCCCATAGTGTGCAGCCAAAGCCTCTCTGTCCTCTCTCCTAGCTCTCACCTCTTAGGTGAGTAGACATTCCATAAGGTGTAGTTATGATGCAGCTGAAGCCTCAACTAGGTCAGCTGCACCAGCTTCTGTCTTAAGGAGACATTCTTGGCTATGCTTTCAGCCTCTCCCTGATTATTTCAGGGCTAAGTTGACTGATGCCCCCTTAGATCACTCCGCCCTATTTTGCTCTGTGGTTGCTGACCTCTTCTAGTCTCTCCAACAAAAAGGCAAGGAAATGCAAGACCTTAAGCACCTGCTAGTCTCACCCATTCCTAAGTTCCACAGGAACTATCCTGCCAAGACTCTATAACAAAGTAGTCTTGTCCCATGGCTCCCACTAGGACCAGGAAACCTCCTAGATAGCACCCCCACTGGCTAGAGCTTCACCAGCCCCAGCCAAATTCCTCCCTTTCAAGACAGGGCAGGTAGTGTCTGACATCCTGCCAGTCATTTCACCCCCCACCCCAACCTCTCTACCCCTGTCTGCCCGCCTCTCACTGTCTTCTTGTGCAATCCCACATCACCTCAGACAAATGGGTCCTTTTCCATCATTCAGAATGCCTACTTCATGTCATGGATCTACTCTCCTGTACGAAAAGGCATTCCTCAGCCCACTCACCAATCAGCTCCCCCTGCTGCATCCTGTATTGCAAGCACTGCTGACCCAAGGCAGCATAGAACCAGTGTCTCCTGAGGAAGAGGTTTTTACTCAAGAATTTTTCTTGTACCAAGGAAGGACGGACTGTGGAGACCTATACTAGACCTTTTGCTTCTCAATCCTTTCCTAAAGGTTCTCCACCTTTAGAATGCTCACTCTTCCCAACCTCTTACCCCCGCCTCTGCTTCAAGTGTTCTTGGCAAACCTGGATATAAAGGATGCTTATTTGCACATCCCAATAAAGCCCACATTCAGGAAATACCTGAGATTTTTAGTGGGCTCATCCCATTTTCAATTTTCTGCTTTGCCCTTTGGGCTTTACACTGCACACAGGTTCTTTACAAAATGTCTGGCTCCAGTCATCGCCTACTGCAGGACCCAGGGAATCCAAATTTTCCCCTACTTGGATTACTTGTTAATTCAGGCAGACATTCAGAAGACCGTAACTCTTCATACTCCATGTTTTCTGACCCTATTGGAGTCTCTAGGCTTTAAGATAAATTACCAAACATCTCACCTGGAGCCCACTCAGGACATTGTTTTCCTGGGGTGCAGGATTCGCACAGACCTCATGAAGGCCAGACTAGGTAGTTTCCTTCACAGACCTACATTGCGCCCTCCAAGCATCAGAACTGACAGCCAGACAGTATATGAGACTCCTGGGCTACATGGCAGCCACTATTCCCTCAGTGGTGGCTGGCACAAGTGGCCAACACCCCAGGACTGCCTCTCCAGCCACTCCCTCCCACACAGATCATGCATACAGATGCCTCAGATCTGGGTTGGGGACCCACATTGGGCAAAAGACATGTGCAGGGTGTGTGGACAAACTCACAATCACTAGAGTGCATCAGTGTCAGAGAGATCCTCCTAGCTCTGCAAGCTTTCCTACTTTACCTCTAGCCAGGGCCACTGAAGATTTTTATGGACAATACCACTGTTCTGTGGTATCTCAGCAAATAGGGAGGGAAAAAGTCTTACCTCCTTTGCAAACTACCTCTATGTGTATGGGAGCTAGCCTCCTCATAGGGGATCACCTTGCAGACAGTTTACATCGCCTCCCTCCACAATGTCCAGATAGACTATCTCAGCAGAACCACCACAAACAACCACGAATGGATGCTTCTCAGAGAGGTCTTCTGGATTTGGTCAACAAGTGGTGTGCATCTCAATTAGACCTGCTTGCCTGCTCCACCAACAGGCAACTAAATGGTTTTTGCACCAGCACTCCAGACCCTAAGGCACTGGGAACAGATGCCTTCGCAAATTGCTTGGAAGGGGAAATTTCTGTATGTCCCCTCCCCTTCTGATTTAAAAGATCCTGCTGAAATGATAGCAGGACAAACCGAAAATCTTGCTGTTGACTCCCTATTAACCAAGACAGCACTGGTTTCCCCTTCTCCTCCATTTCTCCAAGGGCAATCACCATAAGTTACCCCCCCTCAGTGAACCTGATCACACAGCACAAGGGATCTCAGATACATCCACAGTGGCAGTCTCTACATCTCACCCTGTGGCTGATAGATTTCTGTTCCCCTTCAGACACCTGTACAACGAGGACGTGATCACTGTCCTGCAGGAGGCCAGGAAACCCAACACAAGAAATTCTTATCTAAATGGAAAAGTTTTTTCATATGGTGTCAAAAGACAGTTAGACCCGCTGACAAGAGACATCCCTCTAATCCTGTCTTACCTGTGTGTATTACTGCAGACGGGCTTGGCCTACACCTCCATAAAAGCACACTTGTCTGCAATTTCTGCCTGCCTCCCTTTGAATCTAGACTGCCTTTGAAACTCTTCCTCAAATGGGTACTTCATCTAAGACCCCCACAGGAAACCATCCCCTCCCTCCTGGGATCTTAACTATGTCCTGGAGCAACTCACCCTAGCGCCTTTTGAGCCAGCAGACAAAGCCCCCCTAAAGCTTTACACATAGTAAACTATTAGATTGGTGGCTCTGACCTCAGCCAGGGGGTCTCAGAAGTGCAAGCTCTGATGGTTAACCCACCATTCTTAGTTTTCCACCTTGACAGGGTTACTCTCAGAACTAACTCGTCCTTCATACCCAAGGTGGCCAATGACCTATCCTTCAACCAGGCATTCACCTACCAACCTTTTTCCTTAACCTACAGGGGGACAGTGAGAGATCAGTCCATTCCCTAGATGTTCACAGACAACCTAGGTTTTATCTCCATAAAACCAAGTCCATTAGAAAGTCTGACCAGCTGTTTGTCTCCTTTCTCCCCAGAGCCCTGGGGAAAGCAGTGACCAAACAGAAAATCTCGGCCTGGATATCCAGGACCATTTCCTTTTGTTACACATACCATGTTGAAACGTTGCAGGGCAATGTTAAAGCTCATTTCACCAGAGCTATGGCCTCCACTGGAGCCTTCTTTAAGGAGCTAGATACCAGCACAGTATTGGAAGCTGTCACTTGGTCCTCAGTACACACCTTCACCAACTATTACAAACTGGACAATATCTCTAGGGCCAGGGTGGGGTTTGCTATGGCTGTCCTTCAAAGATTCCTAGAAACTTCTACCAGGCCACCACCCCATTCATGGTGAGCTTTGGCACTCACCCACTTGTAGAATACTGCAACATTGGAATAAAAGGACATAGAAAAGTTGTGTAAAATATTAGCATAACCATAGATGTCCTTCTCTTCCATGTTGCAGTATTCCCTCCCACCCTCCTTCCCCTCCTGTCAGGTTGCACTTGCTTCTCTGGATCGCACTAGGTGGGCTATGCCCTCCTAGGACTGGCTTTGACTGGGGCCTTCTGTTCTGAAAGCTGGTGCATGCGGACGTCACTTTTATGGCCCACGTTCCTACTGCCACGTCAGATGCCCGACGCACTATGAGGAACTGAAAAACTTGGCAATACTGACCTGACGTATGTGAGAGATGAAGGGTAAACCCACTTGTAGAATACTGCAACCTGGAAGAGAAGGGCATCTATGGTTATGGTAATATTTTACACCACTTTTCTTTCCCTGTTCACCTTTAGATTATGCAAATCCTATGAAAAGTATTTTCTTGTTGAGGTCTCCCATGAAGGACCCATCCACTCCTTGGGATCTCACTGCTGTGTTGCAAGCTTTGACTCTGGCACCATTCAAACCAGCTGCAAGTTGCATCATGAAGTTTTTGTTTCCAAATTTCTCTAATAAAGGAGAATATGTTCTACACCTTCTAGATGTTCATAGACAAACTCCATTTGTATCTGCACAGAACCAAACAACACAGGAAGTCCGACCAGCTGATTGTAGCCTTCTTGGCTAATAGAGTAGGCCAAGCAGTGTCCAAGATTACCTTGGCAAAATGGATAACCTGCTGTATTTCTTTAATTTACTTACAAAAAGGCCTAGAATTACCTTGACCTCCTTGGGCACATTCCTCCAGAGCTATGGCTGCTACTTCTGCCTTTTCTTCTAGAACCTCCATTTATGATATTTGTACAGTGGCAACATGGTCTAACAGACCTTTTTGGCGGACTACAGGTTGGATATCATTTCTAGGAGCAGAGCTTCCTTTGGCTCGATAGTGCTCTGGGATATCCTTCCATGAGGGCCACCCAGGAATTGTGCATCTGGGTACTCTGACCCTATCGTGAGGAGGAACAAAGAAGATAACATTGTATTAAAATGTTATGTCTTAACATAGCGTGGCAACTGTGTTGTCTGTCTTCATTCCTCCTCACTTTCCCACCCTGCCATATCCTTGCCTCATTCTTCTAGAGGATCATGGATCATGATGGGATGCATAGATCCCATGTCTGATCCTCAACTTCCATTTCTTTGCTCTGTCTGAGTCTTGTATGTATGGAATCAGCAAACTCGATCTGAGGTGCTTGGGTGAATGTAGAGCATTATGGATAAGAGGGAGGAGCTTGAGAGTCTGAACAAAGTCTAAAGAATGTGGCCAAGCTGGATCTGAAGGTCGGATCCGAGACCCTGTCATGAGGAGGAATGAAGATAGACAACACAGATCCTAGGTTATGGTAAGATATAACTTTTTATTTGTCTTCCTTGCGTAGAACAAGGAACTCCCCAGCACTGGATCCAGTTCCCTAAAGAGTACCTTCCTCTTTTTTTCTGGAGAGACCTAAATCTGCATCTGCTCTATTCTCCCGCTCTTCTAGAAGTCTGATTAAAGAGGATGTGGAGAGGCTAGTGAGAAAGATCCTGTCAGCACAGAGTCAGCCTACCCCTTTCTCTGTTCCTTCCCCATCAGGTTAGGAAGTCCATACATCCAAGACACCTCCACTATTAGTTCCTCCTCTGACTTCTGTTGAGGTTTCAGAGCCTTGGGGATGGTCCATTTTGTTCTAACTTTGGGCTTGGGGTGGCTGTCATCGGAGCAGGGGGGGGGGACCATGGATCAGGGGCTTGTTCTCTCGGATTTAGGTTCCTATCCCTCTCCAGTATGGTTTGCCTTTAGGCTTTGGAGAGAGCTTTGTCTGGACCTCTTACTCAGATGGTGTCTACCCCCTTGTATCCTAAGTCTACATCTGTTCCACCTGTGCATCTAGAGTCTCAACTATCCTTTCTGCAGGGACAGCTGATACCAAAACCCCAGGGTTCCAATTAGGGTGTTGTCTCCTTTTCTGATACCTCCCTGGAGTATCCTGCTGAGGAGGTCCCTAAGAAGAAGATATGCAAGAGGAAGCATTTAGATTCCCCTGAGTCAGTCACCGAAGGTACAGAGTTTGATGAGAGCAATGGGTCCCATGGTCACCTCCTGATGATGTCTCATTTGGAGACATCCTTGAGATCCTGAAAACAGAGAGGTGGCTGGAAGCCCAGCAACCCTTAGTTGGAAGAATCTGCCTTCCTGGAGGTGTTTGGTATCGGCCTGTCTACCTCCTGGGTAGCCCCGACCGCCAGTGAGCTCATCATTTTGGTTTCTTGATCTTGGAGGGCATGGAAGGATCCTGACACTATTGAGCTCATCCCCAGGGAGCCAGACAAAGTTATGCCTGCCCCAGAGGATAGACAGTTTTGGTCCAAAGGTGTGCCTGTAGATACTGTGGTCTTGGAGGCGGCCACTAAGAAGGAACTTGCAGAAGAAAGTTCCTCTGTTCATCCCCCCAGCAAGGAGTCACAGATGATGGACAGATTTGGCAAATGTGTCTATGCTTCAGTGATCTTCACCTTAAGGTCACTGAACTGTTTGGCAGATTTCATGAGACTGCAGAGGGACCTGATTAAAGAACTGTCAGACACCCTCTCAGGAACAGTTTCTGAAGAGGTGAAGGCATCTGTAACTTCTCAGTTGGCTACCCTACAGTCCATATCCATCTTTTTCATGAGTCTCATTTCTCATGTAGCAGAAGGAACCTCAAGGGGAGCAGGTTCAGGCATTTCCCTTAGTAGACACGCCTGAATGTGTTTGTGTGATTTTGCGGAGCCCTTTAAGTCTTCGTTGGTCAGTGCTCCCTTTGATGGTATGCCACTGTTCGGTCCCAAGGTAAAGGACATATTGTATAGGTGTGAGAAGGATGGAAGGACCCTTTCTGCTGTGGGCATATGTTTTTCCACCCCTCAAAGATCCTTTTCAAAGAATTATCGAGGTGGTGGTAAAGTATGGTTCAAGAAATCTCAAAGTGCTTTTCGGGACATGCGTGGAGGAGGTTCCCCCACGGGCAGAGGTGGGAACTCCAATGGTAGATGCCATTCTCACAGCAGAGGTGGCCTGTCAATCTAAGGGTCCAGAGATTCATTCTTTGGCAAACCCTTCCAGCTCTCCTGGAAGGAGGTCTGATTGCCCAACTCTAGAGGCAATTGTGGGGGCGGGGGGCATTTGTCTTTGCAACAGAGTGCTTGACTAGAAATACAGATACTTGGGTGCAGAGGATCATTTATAGAGGTTTTGTATGACCATTCTCCCTTTGTTCTCCCAGTTCAAGAAAATTCCCCAGTGTTCCACTCAGTCAGAGGGAGCTAGCAGCAATTCAAATACAAAATCTTCCAGACAAAAGATTTTCCAGCACTTCCCTACCAGACCTGATGGTTTCTCCTGCCAAAGAAAATAGGGGACTGGAGACCAATTCTGGATCTCAGCATGTTAAAAAACATCTGTTCGGAGGATCATGTTCCGGATGGACATGGTTCAGTCCATTCTTCCTTTTGGGGAGAAGGATTATTGGATGTGGTCGGCAGACCTTCAGGATTCATACTATAACATAAAAATGAACAGGCAAGCCAAAAGGTTCTTAGGATTCAGTCTGGGAACCAGTCATTACCAGTTCAGAGTTCTACCCTTTGTTCTCACCACAACCCCCAGGGTGTTTAGCAAATGCAATGTGATACTAGCAGCTAATTTGAAACTGCAGGATTCTAGGTGTTTCCACACTTGGATGACTGGCTTATATCTGATCTGTCCAGGCATCAGGTCATCATAGCTAGAGAAAGTGATCCAAACTGTATCCTACTAGGAATTAACTGTAAACTACAAAAAAATCTCAACTAGAACCAAGTCAGAGTCTAGAGTTCATAGGGGCACTGCTCAACACAAAATTATCACTGGCCTCACTTCCCCTCAACAGGGTTCAGACAATAAGAACTCAAGTGGAAGAGATAGTTTGCAGTACTAGAGTTTCAGCCCACTTGGTCCTTCAGGCACTGGGATCCGTGGTGGCAGCAGTAACATTAGTGACTTTTGCCAGATTTCACATGAGAATCCTTCAATGAATGCTGGCCTTCCAATGGTCAATTCTTCATGTCCCCTTGTCTGCCCCAATACGAATTACCAACATATGCAAAAGGGATGTGATGTGGTGGATTCAGTCAGATAAGGTTCTGCAAGGCCGTTTATTTGTCCCTCCTCAGTCCAAGGCCATAGTGACCACGGATGCCTTCCAGCTGAGGTGTGGAGGAGGCATTACCTAGGGAAGACTGTCCAAGGCATGTAGTCCCCGAAAGAGGCAAATTTGCATATCATTGTTCTAGAATTGAGAGCAGTGCTTTTAGCATTGCAAGTGTTTCAGAATGCTTTCCTTTCAGGAACGGTAGCAATACAGACAAACATGTCAATGGTTTGGTACATCAAGAAACAAGGACGAAGCAAATCGTATTCCCTATGTCGAGAAGCACTCATTGTATGGCAGTGGGCAATATCTTCCAACTGATTTCTTATAGCAGTGCACATTCTGGAAAAGTCCAACATGCCAGTGGGCAAACTGAGCAGATACATTGTACTACCTTACAAATGGTTCCTCAGTCAGACAGTAACAGAATTGATTTTCCGCAACTGGGGCCAGCCATACTGTGATCTCTTTGCATTCCCCTGAACAGGTTGCTTCCCCCCTAAACAAGTGCAGCAGCTACTTTACCTTAATCTCCTAACAGTAAGAATCACCGAGGGATGCTGTCCTTCATGATTGGCCTCCCAGTATGTTTTATGTATATCCCCAATTCCTTTGATCCAGGTCTGATGAAGCAACTTCGGTTGTGAAAGTGCTTACCACTTTGTACTTTTACTGTGTGTTATCTTGGTGCATTTTTTACTTTTTACCTTTCATTTGAATTTATTTCTGCACCAAGGTTTTACCCAACACGGTTTCTTTGGTTTTCTGTTTTGGAAGGATGTGGATGAGGTGATATGGATGCTGCACAGGACTGGGATCCAGATGGCCATCTCCAGACTACACTGGTAGGACTGGAACTTAACATTCCATGAGTGGTGGCTACTATAAAAAAGGAAGGGGGGAACTAGCAGAGCACAATTCCACTATATGTCCATCTGACATAGTATGGCATGGTAGATTTGTAAGGTGTGTTTATGCTTCAGCAGTGTTTATTGGATCGCTGAATTGTCTGACACACTTGCAGGGCAGTCTGGTTTAGAATCTGTGCAGGTTTCTGTTTGGTGTGGATTCCCCTGAGGCTCAACTTTCAAATCTTTGTTGCCAGGGATCTTATTTTCAAAGGTCCGTCTGGTTCCCTTCACTAAGCAGGACACGCTCTCATAATGAGCGAGATGATAACATCATCTATGCAGTTAATGTATGTATTTTAATAAGTATTAAGATTTTATTCTAGGAAAAGTCGACGCCCTGGCCCACAAACCAGAGGTCTAGAGATTTTTTTTCCCCAACAGACCTTATCAGTGCTTTTGAAAAGAAGCCTGATTGTCTAACCCTATGACAAAATAGTGGTTTCTTATCCTTGCACATGAGAACCTGGCTAGATATCAGAAAAGACTCTTGAATTCAGAGAATTGTTATCCAAAAGATGCCACTAGACAATTTATAATCGGGAACTTGGAGCCTTGGGAGTACACAGGACCAGAGACTGCTTTGAGTCTCGGTGTCTTCCGTATGTTTACGACTAACTTCGTCCTGTCCTTTCTTAAACAAGGACTGTTTGGTGTGTCCCTTAGTATTTCAGGTTGTCAACTATCACATAGAAATGGGTGGACTGTCTAAGGGGAGACTTCTGATTCCAAATGGAACCCTTTTTCTGTCAATTTGGAGTGTTTTTCCTTGGTCAGTCCACAGCCCTAGGATGCTCACCTAAATTAGTGTTCAGCAGATTTTCTATGGTAGTGTCTCTTTCTCCCTTCAGACATATAGGCTATCCAGAAGCAAGTCAGTGAATTAATTTGAAGTATAATAATTTTCCTATCCAGTTGATTCTGCAGTTATTTAGGTACTTATTATATTATTATGATTACTTATTATTATTAGGTGTTTTGATATTTAGGTAGATTACTGCTAGTGGCAAAGATTGTAGTTTCTTTTATTAGATTCCATATAAGAATTCTTCAGTGGATGCTAATATCTCAATGGTCAATGCTTTCTCAGTCTGTTTCAGAGTAATCAGAATAATCCAGGCTTGCAAACATTTTTTTTCCTAGTTTATGTGCTTACAAATAATTATACACGGTTGTCCTTTCATCTTTCATCGACCCAAGACCATAGTACTCACGAATGCTTCCCACATTACATGGGGAGGTACTTTTTACGGGGAAAAGAGCACAGTACACATTGGCACCAAAGAAGTCAACTTGCATATCAGTGTCCTGGTAATGACACTGATGCCTTTGCTGTTGAAGGCGTTCCAAGAATCTCCGAACATTTAACATATCAGTATTTTGATACATTGACAAACTAGACGGAACCAAACTTATCCCCAGTGTCAAAAAACATAGGTGAATGTGTGACAGTGGATGACATCTGCCTTCTGCTTTCCAGTAGTGTCATATATACCTGTGGTAGACTAATTGAGCAGGTCCATTTTTCTTACTATTTCATTCAGAGGCTGTCTACCTCACTCTTACCCCCCTCTCTCTATCAAAAAAAAGCCACCCTGTCAGAATTACAATATGAGTAGGCTGTATAACAAGAGGAAGAAAATCATGTCGAAATGAAGAGGTGCAACACCCAGCAGGATAAAAGCGCACTCATCAAACTAAACAAATCAGAAGACAAAGACAGTCCTCAATTGTATGCAGAGCTCATTATAAAGGGATCCACCTGTCTCAAGCCAGAAGATATAGCAAATCTACTGGCAGATGAACTCAGCTTCAACCTTCTCTCCCCTTCCCCCCGCTTTCCTCAGGAATTTCTTCCTACAGTCTCCTGTATGCTTTAATATGACTTCTCTAATTTCCTTTAGTAAGGTGGGAGTACACAGTAATCCTCATTGGATCCTACTGATCTTGTCAAACAGTTTTTCCCCTTTTTCAGTCATTAAAGAAACACTCTCAGTACACTTTCTTGCCTTCATAGATATAGTTCCCCTTAATCTGGCATTCATCTGCAGTTACCTCACTGAATTCTAAATGCAGATCCGGACCTTCTGTCACCCGACAGACATGGCTCTCCTGGTTATTTCCTATCTACAACTGACTGTTTAACCACTCACCTATGTCACCAACCTTGAATTCTGGATCCAAGTCTAGATGTCCTGTCTCACCCAATGGGCATGATCCATCCAGGTGTTATGAATCTCAAGTTGATTGCTTGGCTTTCTCCATTTCCATTAATAGCCAGACAACCTATGCTCTCTTCAACTGTCCGACAAATATCTTCATCCTTTAAACCGTCTACAAGGAAACTTTACACCAGTAAATAGAAACGATTTGTGTAGTGGGCACTTCAGAATCTGGTTGACCCCTTTTCTGCCCCAATTCATAACATTTTTTTTATCAGCTACACTACTAAGACCTCCTTTTAAACATCCTACTCCTCCATGGGATCTTAATCCCATACTGCAAGCTCTAACCCTTTCTTCCTTTGAACTTGCAGCCAAGTGTGATCTTAAGTATCTTTCTTGGAAGACTTTATTTTAAGTGGCTATTACTTCCACTTCCCCTGTTCTTTCCATTCCTTTATCTTCTGGTTGATCTTTCGCTGGGAAACTGTACACAAGTATATGGAGAAGGTTGTTTTATATAGTTGACCAGAATCTCTCAAATTCTTCTCAGCTCCGACTCATTCAGATCTTGGATTGTTAATGAGCCCTTTTATGAGACTGCTAGTTCATCAGTTTTAAACTACATCTCGCAGCAATTTTTACCTTTATGTAGGACCTCAAAGTTCTTCCCTGCCATCCACAAAATTGTGAAAGTTATTTTTATAATGTACCCATTTACTGACATTTCCATTGTACAGATCGTATTACACCGTGGTATTTAAAATCAATGCAAAAAATACATATATATATTTTTTCTTGTATCCCTCCATATTTCAAGAATGATAAGGTCACGTTGGATAGAACCTTTCCTTCCTTCCTAAGGTAGTGCACCAATTTATAAGTAAGGGAAAATATGTTGCGTTTACTAGTTATCATAGTCAGTTACATCTTTAACTACAAAAATACATAAGATGTTAGAAAGTCTGATCAACTATAATTTTCCTTTGAACAGAATAAGTTCACAAATATGTCACAAATGCGGTCCTTGCCATGTGATTTGACAGGTTGCGTCTCCTTTATCTATAACAAAAGGCATTTTCCTTACCAAACTATTAAAGGTCTATTCAGTCAGATCCATGACAACTTTAACTAGTTTACCAGTCCAGAATCTCTATGAATGATGTATAGATATTTGGCTCAGTTGTACCCAGGAATGTCATTCCTTGCAACTCACCCAAGGATTCAAATAGCTGGGGATTCTGACCCATAGGTTGAGGATGAATGAAAGTGGACAACGCAGATGGAACAATGTGGTAAGTACGTAACTTTTTTTTTCTGGGCTCTTAGCAAGGACTAGGATTCCTTTTCAGCACTTTTATCATGTATCCTTGAATTTTTAGCATCAGTTTTCATTGAAGGCGCAAGTTTTTCAACTGTTTAAAGTTCAGTTGGTTGCAATTTCTAATTTCCACCTGGGCAGAACTAACTCTACCTTACTTCTAAACTATGTAAAGCCTTTCTCAAAGGAGACTTTTTACTTAGACCTCCGTTAAAGGATCCTACTCTTCCTTGGGATTTAACTGTTATGCTTCAGGCCTTAACCCAGACTCCATTTTCAACCTTCAGCCAAGGCAGATCTTAAATTTTTGTCTTGGAAATGTTTTTTTTTTTGGTTGCTATCACATCTGCTAGATGAGTATCTGAAATCCAGGCCCTATCTTCTAAACATCCTTACCTGATTTTTCACAAAGACAGGGTGTCTTTGTGAACCAACCCATCTTTCTTACCTAAGGTAGCTTCTGAATCCATTATAAAGCAGGTCATTAATTTACCAGTTTTATTTCAAAACATTTCAATTAAGGAAGATTATATGCTCCATCTTTTGGATGTGCATAAACAAATTTGTTTTCATCTTAGAACCAAAGACTTCAAGGGCCTCCTTAGATGACATTTGTGCTGCTGCAACTTAGGCTACTACTCACGCTTTTATTACTTATTAGAAATTAAATTTGATTTCCTGGAACAGATCAACCGTTGGCTCTGCAATACTTTGGACTGTCCTTTCTTGAGGACCACTAAATGTTCCAGTAGTCGGGGGCTCTGAAAAGGACATCATCAGATAGTTATGTACACACCATAATGTTCCATCTGTGTTGTCCATTTTCATTCTTTTTCACCTTCTGCCCAAATGCCCCAATCCTTTGTTTCTTGAAAGATATAAGAGTTGTGCGGGAACCTCTGCTCCTTGTTTGATCTCCAGCTTCTTTCATCATTTATTCTTTTGTTAATTTATGCATTGATATCCCTTTATATCTGTAGGCAGCAAACTCGATCTGAGGTATGTTAGCTTGGCGGGGCATTATGGGTAAAGGGGGAGGAATTCAAGACTTTTGGATCCGATGATCTGGGAGAACCGACTGAGTTGGCTCCAAGTCTCAGATCCAAACCCATCAGTTAACGAAGAATGAAATTGGACAACACAGATGGAATATTATGGTGAGTACATAACTTTATTTCCTCTTCCTTTGGCTTGTATTAGTACATCTCCCATGAATGCCAGATTGTTATCAAAGCACAGACCCATTCAGACAGCTTCCTTTCAAGCAGAAATTCACAGTTAATCTCTTGGTTCTTCCATTTCTAACCTCAGCTAGATATGTCAAGCTTCCCTATTTAAGGTGTTAAGATCATATCAGTGTCTCAAAAACAATCTGCTAAGATCATCTACCATACCAAATGGATGAAATTTTCAATTTGGGCTATGTCAGAAGGTTTAGATTCCTTCTCTGCTTCTATTCCTTCCCTTTTAGACTTCGTCTAAACATTTCCAGAGTGGTTCCAGTTATTCTACTTTCAAAGTGTAAATGGCCAATTTCTCAAGTTTCCACATAGGGCAGAATGATAACTCTATAGCTTCCTTAAGAGTCTCCAAGGTCTTTATGAAGGGGACTTTTCTCCTACAACCACCTGTCAGAGATCTAGTACCACCCTGGGATGTTACCATTAAGCCACAGGCATTGAATCAACCACCTTTTGAACCAGCATTATCTGTCTTACAAGACTATTTTTGTGGTGGCTATTACGTCAGCCAGGCAGATCTCAGAGATGCAGGCACTATCCTGCAAGCCTTTCTATTTGGTATTTCATAAAAACAAAGTTTTTGTGTGAACTAAGAAAATTTTCTTTCTAAGGTGGCATCCATGACTAATCTAAATCAAGTCAGTAAATCTACCAGTCTTTTTCACCAAATTCTCAAACAAAGATGAATACATTTTACATACGCTCTTGGGTGTTCGTCAACTTTGGTTTTGTCTTCATAGAACCAAGCAATTCAGAAAGTCTGATCAATTGTTGCTTTCTCAAAGCCTAAATCAGGCAGACTAGTTGCTAAGTTTACCCACTCTAGATGGTTATCAGACTGCATTTCTTTCATTTACAATAAAAAGGTTTGTCTCTGTGATCTAAATTTAAGGCTTGTTCCACAAGGGTAAAATAATCACATCAAGAGCCTTTTCAAGTAGACTTCTTTTGATGGTATTTGTGCTGCAACTACTTGGTTAACAGTTCACATTATCATATCTCTTTACAAACTGGATGTGAAGGCCAGGTCACGCTTTTTCTTCAGTTCTACCATTCTCAGGAATTTCCTTGATACCATTTAGATATACCAGCTTGGGAATCTGTCCCATGGTTGAATCGGATGAAAATAGACAACATTGAATACGAAAGTTATTTACTTAACATTAAAATAGATCCTTGTTGTCAGATTTTCATCCAATTCAACCTGCCTCCTTCCAAATTGATACAAATGGATTACTGGTGACTGGGTTGTTCACTGGTACACCCTGTCTGTGAGCAGTTGTAACTGAATGCCTTCAAGTCCTACCTTTTTACCTGTATATGAGGTTTAGTGTTGAATATAATTGCTGTAGCCTATTTTACATGGGCAAACTCAATCTGAGGTACTAAGGTGGAGTGGATGGATGGAATTGAGTAGAGTAGGTGTCCGAGCCCTGTGCTGAAGTCGGATCATTCTTTGGACTACATGAAAAGAGACATTGAGGAGCTCTCTGATTATGTAGCCCAGGCAGGTATGACCCTGACCTTGAGCAGTATCCTACCTTCACCAAGAATGATGCCACAATACAGAGATAAGATGATCATCTTTAATAATTGGCTTAAACTCTGGTGTCATTCAAAGGGGAGCCAATGTCTGTCTGCCTGGGATGACATGCTGGACAAGCCACGCTGCTTCTCAAGAGGACGGCTTGCACCTGTCACCCTGGGCTTCGGATATTGGCAAAGGCTCTTGCCACCCCATAGTGCCTTTTTAGGCAAGGCTCAAATTCTAAACCTACCACCCTAGAACACAAAAAGGAAAAAACTAAGGGTAATGCTGCTCAATGCCAGAAGTCTCAACCTCAAGATGCACGCACTCGAGGCCCTTCTCAGTATGGAGAACATCAGTGTCTGTGCTGTGACCGAAACCTGGTTGAAGGCTCCTGAGAGCACCCCAGCACTATCAGGTTTTACCTCATATCATGCGTTCCGGCCCCAAAATCCGGACAACACCAAGAAAGGAGGGGGGGTGTCCATATTCATCAAGGACACCCACACCTCAAGGTTGGTGGCAACGCACGATGCATCGGAGACCATCCAGGTGCAATTAACCATAGGCAAGACTGCTCTGCAATTTGTAGCATGTTACAGGCCACCCTCTCAAACTCAGGAAACTCACATAGCTTTCCTGAAAACACTGGAGGGGATAAATGTATCTCCAAACACCATCATACTAGGTGACTTCAACTACCCTAATATAGACTGGGATCACTACTCAAGCCCAAACACTCTAGCCCAAAGGTTCCTGGAGTTCATAAACTCAAATGCCATGGAACAACTAGTCACCATCCCCACAAGAGGTGAAAACATACTTGATCTCATCATCACGAACATGGGATCAAAATGTTCAACACCGGAAGTATACCCCTCACTGGTGAGATCAGATCATAAACTAATCTCACTGGAGTTCCTCATCCCGCCCCCACCTGAGATAAAAAAGACCACAGTGAAGAACTTCTCAAAAGCCGACTTCACACTTCTAAAGACTAGTGTGGTCTCTTTTAAGGCTCCCGAGCAGTGGTAAACATTACTCAAGCCGCTGAATCACTTACAAATGCCTTCTACCAGCACCTACAGGACTTCATGGATCAGGCAATCCCAAACAAAACAAAGACTCTTTGTACCAAAGGCAAGCGTCCAGTCTGGTGAACCCCAGCCATAAACAAGCTCTACAACAAAAGGAGGAAGCTACTACAAGATAGAGCAAAATCCTTAAAAGGTAAGACACCTTTGATCATGATAAGTAAAAAACTAAGAGCTCTCATAAAATCATCCAAGGCAAATTTTGAGAGAAAAATCGCTAAGGACTCAAAAGACAATCATAAGGCCTTCTTTAGCTATGTTAGAAACCTGGGAGGAAACTCCCAGATATGCTCAGAATTAGTTCAAAATGATGTGAAAATTACTGAACCTACAGACATTGCCAATATACTGGCTGACAAGTTCAGTGCAAACCCCCCCCCAAAAGGAGAGATATCTATACCGGAGGATTGTAGCCCCCCAAACATCTCTAACGCCCAGGTGAGAACTGCTCTCTCTAAGGCGAAAAACACAGCATCCATGGGACCGGATGGTGTCCCCGGCTGTGTGCTCCACGAACTCAGTGAGGAATTAAACCCGCAGTTAGGACAGCTGTTTAATCTCAGCCTCACCTCAGGATACGTACCCAAGGAGTGGCGCACGGCAACTGTGGTCCCACTTCACAAAGGCGGTGCCTCCACCGACCCTGGTAATTACCGTCCCATCAGCTTGACAAGCCTGATCTGCAAAGCCATGGAGAGGATCATAATGGAACTCGTAAATAAAGACGTAGGGAACTTGCAGACTTTGGATCCAACCCAGTTTGGCTTTGTCAAAGGCAGATCATGCCTTTTAAACTTGGTTGACTTTTTCGAAACAGTCACCAAGGCCATTGATGAGGGAAAGGCAGTCCATACAGCCTACCTCGACCTGGCAAAGGCTTCCGACACAATACCCCACTCAGGTATCATTGAAAAACTCATCAGCTTAAATGTAAACCCATACATCACAAGATGGATTGCAAACTGGCTAAGTGACAGAACCCACAGGGTCAGAGTTGCTGGCGCCATGTCAGACTCAAAGCCTGTCATAAGTGGTGTCCCACAGGGCTCAGTCCTGGGCCCACTCTTGTTCGGCATCTACTTTTCTGAAGTACAAGCAAACACAGGAGGGTTATGGCTGACAAAGTTTGCAGATGACTGCAAACTCGGCACCATAGTCGAAAACACATCTGAGACAGATATCCTTCAGAAGGGTCTCACAGAAACGGATAACTGGTGCCAGAGCCATGGCCTAAAGTTAAACGCCAAGAAATGCATAGTCATACCCTTCGGGAAAAACAAGGTTACCCCTAGCTACCATATAGGTGGCAATCCACTGAGCACAGAAGAAGTTATCAGGGATCTGGGGACCCAGGTTGACAGTAACCTTTCATTTGACACTCACGTTGCTAAAGTAGTTAGGAAGACCTTCTACATTGCCCACCTGGTCATGAAGGGATTCACATCTAGATCAAGGGAGGTGATCGTCCCCCTGTACTCATCACTCATCAGACCAATGATTGAGTACAATGCCCCATTCGGAATGTATCTGACCCGACACCTGCAGCAGCTGGAAAGGCCCCAAAGTTCCTCACCAAAGGATAAAGGGACTCAAAAATATGTCTTATGCTGCCCGACTGAAAGAACTCCAGCTCTATTCAGTAAACACCGCTGCTCAGAGGTGACCTGTGCCTGACATACAAGGCCATGTCAAACCCAGATTTGATGAACATGCTTCACCTCAAAATCTAGATCCCTCAGAACTACAAGGCGGAGACTTAAACCTTGACACGGTTATTAATAGGACGTGCTGGAGGGACAGATTAATCACCCAGAGACTCCCTATGCTGTGGAACAAAATCCCGGTACATGTGAGGCAGAGCACCTCGCTGGCCGTGTTCAAGAGAAATCTTGACCAATGGATGGGAGATCGCAGATATACCCCAGGGATTACCTCAGTGTCACTGCTTGACAGAGGCACAGGAAAATAATGGGCATAGTTTTCTTCAAACTAAAGGGGTGGCGAAAGCCACAAAAACTCTGGGCTAGGCTTATAAATGCCCTTGGGCAGATAGCCTAGTATGAACCTATGAACCTATCAGACAACCCATGGTTAACCTGCTCAAGAAAGTCAGTAGATAGGCTGATAATGTAGAGAAGGATTAGATCTAAAAGATAAATTTGAGGGAATACCTCTGAATTGTAGTAGAAGGACATACAAAACCATGTCTTGAGTTGTATTTATTTATTTGAAATATAACTGGAAAACTATTTGAATGAGTCATTATCTCATGTCAGAGTAAAAGTGGGGGTGGGTATGAGGGAGAAGAGTGATCATCCTTAGGAAAAAGTAAGTTTTAAGGTCAGTCATTATCTTTGGTAAACACTTACACAAAATATTTTAGTCTTTTTAGTATCAAAAGCTATAGCAGCATATGTTAGAATGTTGCCCCAGGGACCGCTGACATAAGGCATTTTATCTCCTCTTTCCTGCATTGTTAGTCATCATTCATCTTTGGTAAAGATTACTTAATGTGAAAGATTTATAGAATATGTATCACTTGAAAGTGACTTCCTGAACCCTAGGTGTATGACAGCATCTTAGACAAGAGGCAGATTTTTCCCATCTTTCTTTCATCTTTTCCAAAGGATCACCTGATTTACAGATTACTTTTGTGAATCCTTTGATCGAGAGATTTTGCTTTGTAGAGGAGAGAGAACTCGTCTTTGTATACTTCCTTTTGCTGATATGGATGATAGTTTAGCCATTGAAGATGTTATTTCTTTAAAGACTGCAGACAAAAGTGAAAAAAAATGTTCAGAATGTGTGAAGTTAATAAAAATGTTTAGAAAAAGACTGATCAAGTACTGTTTGTTGGCAAGGCGGCATCCTGACTGGTTTTCTTACCTTTTGATTGAAGATGCTGTTGGAATTTTGTTTTTAAAATAAGGTGTCTCTTTAAAATATTTGTTAGGGTTATTCTTGTAAAATATTAATTTGATCTTGTTTCATTGCTGCTGCTCATTTTCTTCTACTATGTATACTTTTAATTCTTATTTATTTTTTGCCCTTTTCTATTAAATAGGTATGCTCCTTCTAAGAGATGGCACATAGACACAATCATGAGAGTCTTGACAACGGTAAGGTTGGCAGGATAAAGTCTGCCAGTTTACTATTTACTGTTCAATACAGAGTGCGTAACAGAAGTTTAGTGCTTTCTCTGTATGCTTTTGGGTTAATTACACTAATATTTCATGAAACCAAGTCCATGCAAAAGACAACAGTAGATGAAAAATAAAAACATTTTAGGGATACTTGCAGGAAAGGGGGCGACTCATTGCTTGTACTCGTATGAAAAACAGCCTCGGCTGCAAATATTCAAAAATGGGTGAGGTAATGTAGATTTTATTTTTTTAATCAGTGCTGTTATTATTGATCGTCTGAGTGACTGGTACCAGTAATGGTGCTGTGAGTTAGGGTTCATTTCTAGACTTGGCATTTTTCATGTGTGTTATAGATTTCATGATAAAATATGCATTCAGCAAACTTTTTATCTGTGAGTTTTGTCAGTGTAATTACACAGTGAAGTCTCTGGTGTGCCCGGATGTTTCTAGATATTTTGTTTACAAGGCTTATTTGTGTGACTTTTTTTACTTGTTTTGATTACTTATATGAGAAACGTAGCAGTCACCAGAATGTTATTTGAGCTGTGTGTTTTCAGAAAATGGCCAGGCTGTGTATTTATGCTGTATTGACAAGTCTGTAAAAGAGTGAAACATGTCCTGTGTACAGCTAAAGGGCTTTATTAGCCTGAATGCCCTAATAAAGACATAAAATGTCCCTGAGCATTCAGAAGCCATTAAGCTGAAGCACTTTCATGTCCTTAAGTGGACATTTGCACATTTCCCATGGACGTGATTCATAAAGAGGTTTAAGGATATTACAAAATAAATTTTCCAGGGGTTTTTTTTTTTTG